>NC_090748.1:54132027-54212027 GCF_036898095.1 Palaemon carinicauda | reverse complement strand
CGCGAAGAAATGTGCCAAAGATTGTCAGTGGCCAAAAAACGTGTAAGTAGGCCATCGCTTGTGGCGGTGGCCTCCCATGTTTCTAATCTTTTCTTTTTACAGGATGCAGGAACGGGCGTGCGATTTTTGGTAGACACGGGTGCTTGTCGTTCTCTTTTGCCAAGGAAACTCTTCAAGGCACAACGTAGTCTATCTACATCTGCCGACGTCCGCTTAGTAGCTGCCAACGGATCTGCGATACCCACCTACGGTTACGAGAACCTCACATTATCGTTCGGAAACGGTAAATTCAATTGGAAGTTTCTCGTTGCTGACGTCACAATGCCAATCCTCGGTGCGGATTTCCTCTCTCATTTCCACCTTCTGGTCGATGTCGCCCACCGACGATTGGTCAACGCAGACTCGTACTTGTCGACACCTCTTCAACCCGCCCCCTCTAACCTCGCTCTCCACATCAGCGCACCCACGGATGCCTACGCCCACCTCCTCACGTCGTACCCGGAAGTTTTCCGTCCAGAACTTCGCCAAACGCCCACGGTTCCTGCCAAGCACGGTATTTATCACCATATCAAGACGACGGGACCCCCAGTCTTCGCAAAATTCAGACGTCTAGCACCGGAACGATTGGCAGCCGCCAAACAGACGTTCGCCGAAATGGAGAAAATGGGCCTTTGCCAAAAGGCCTCCAGCCCATGGTCGTCACCCTTACACATCGTTCTGAAGAAAGACGGCTCCCTCCGTCCGTGCGGGGATTACAGGCGCCTGAACATGCAAACAGAACCGGATCACTACCCCCTCCCAAACATTGCCGATGTAACCTGCACAAAGCGAAGGTTTTCTCTACGCTCGATCTCCTGAAGGGGTATTATCAGGTGCCTATGAACCCGGAAGACATCCCCAAGACCGCCATCACCACTCCGTTTGGCACATACACCTTCAATTACTCCTGTTTTGGCCTTCGTAATGCTGGGGCAACGTTTCAACGTCTCATGGATGGCATCTTAGGGGACCTCCCTTTCTGTGTATGTTATGTGGACGACATACTTGTGTTCTCCTCCTCAAAAGAGGAACACCTCCGTCACCTGCGCATCGTGCTCGACCGCCTGCAACAAAACGGCCTTGTAGTCCGGTACGACAAGTGTACCTTTGGCGCCAACGAAGTGTCGTTCTTAGGGCACCGTATCACTCCTGAAGGAGTCCATCCCCTCCCTGAGAAGGTAGCAGCCGTTCAGAATTTCCCCACGCCCTCGACCGTCAAAGCTCTGCAGGAATTCTTGGGCATGATCAACTATTATCACCGTTTTCTGCCAGCCATTGCCGCCACTCTTGCTCCCCTCTACGCCTCCCTCAAGGTTAAGCCAAAGGACCTGAAGTGGGGTCCCCTTCAAGAAGCAGCCTTCTGCAATGCAAAGAAGGCCCTATCAACTCCTGCGGCTCTCACTTTTCCTATCCCACACGCCCCTCTCCTTCTCTCCACCGATACCAGCGACGTCGCTATTGGTGCAGTACTCGAGCAGGTGGTCAAAGGCTCGCCCCGCCCATTGGCTTTCTTCAGCAGAAAACTGTCCAAGGCAGAATCGGGTTATTCTACCTTCGATCGAGAATTGCTGGCGGTGCACTTGGCTGTCCGTCACTTTCGCCATTTCTTAGAAGGTACACCCTTCGTCATTCGTACAGACCACATGCCTCTGGTGCACGCCTTCACTCGACAGTCTGACGCCTGGTCCGCCCGTCAACGCCGACATCTCTCCGCCGTGGCTGAATACAATTGCACCCTCCAATACGTCCCTGGGAAAATGAATCCCGTTGCCGATGCCCTGTCAAGAAACACGTTGGCTGCCGTTCAACTGGGATTGGATTACAACGCCCTGGCTGAAGCCCAACGACAGGATCCAGAGTATCAAGCTTGTAGGACATCCTGCACGTCCCTCCGTTGGGAGGATTTTCCCCTCGAAGACTCGAACACCACCCTCCTCTGTGACGTCAGTACTGGTAGACCGCGACCTTGGATTCCTGCTCCCATGCGCCGACAGGTGTTTGATTTCATCCACGGCCTTTCACATCCCTCGTGCCGTTCTACTGCATAGCTGCTGAAGGCAAAGTTCATTTGACACGGCATTTCTAAGGATGCTAAGGATTGGGTCCGTGCGTGTACTTCTTGCCAAACTTCCAAAGTACATCGACACACGGATTCAGGAGTGGGCACCTTTCCTCAACCTCAGCGTCGTTTCGCACACATTCACGTCGACGTTGTAGGCCCCCTACCCGCATCACAATGACATCGTTACCTGTTTACCGTCATCGACCGCTCCACTTGTTGGCCTGAAGCCATTCCCATGGAAACTGCAACGTCCGCCTCATGTACATCTGCCTTACTCTCTGGATGGATTTCAAGATTCGGTATCCCTGAGCATATTACTTCTGACAGGGGAACAACTTTCACCTCTCAATTATGGACGTCATTAGCGAATCTCCTGGGCATCACCCTACATCAGACAACGGCCTACAACCCCGCTGCCAATGGGATGGTTGAACGTTTTCATCGCACCCTCAAAGCAGCTTTGATGTCCCGCTGCAAGGATTGCAACTGGTTTACTCAGCTTCCCTGGGTCTTCCTTGGACTAAGGACCACTCCTAAAGACACCCTTGACGTCTCGGCAGCCGAAATGGTGTATGGCGACCCGTTGGTCGTCCCTGCCGAATTTTTTCCTTCTACGACCTCCTCCGACGATCTCCACCGCATACGTCACGTCGTGGGAAAATTTACTCCGTGCCGCCAGACTTACAAGCCCCCAGCGAAGCATCACATACCAACGGACTTGCACTCTGCAACGCACGTCTTCCTGTGCAACGACACCAGCAAGCCACCACTAACGCCCCCTTACACGGGCCCTTTCCTTGTGATCCGACGCAGTCCGAAAGCATTCCTCCTAAACATTCGGGGCAAAGAAGACTGGGTCTCCATTGATCGTCTAAAACCTGCTTATCTTCTGCCAGATGACCCGCCTACAGTTCGCCTCTCTAGATCAGGGCGCCCTATTTAACATGTACAGTATGTCATTTTTAGGGGGGGAGCCATGTACCAACCGTGTGTCACACAATTGTACATAATTATTTTGTATATATTATGGTTGTATCTGCGCTCTTCCCTCGCACTAAAAAGAACCTGAATGATCATGTCTCCGTTTTGCTCAGTAACATTATATGTCTCTCGAACAGGTCATGTCCTGTTGCCTTGAGGTTTTGTATATAAAGAAGAGTGTTCCTTAATAAATAACTCAGTCGTTTCCAATCTGCCTTTGAGTTCACATCCTCTCTCGGCCCGTCACAACAGTATTCTAGAAGTTTTATTCCAGCTGTGACCAAGTTGTGGAATGATCCTCCTAATCGGGTAGTTGAATCACTAGAACTTCAAAAGTTCAAACTTGCAGCAAATGTTTTTATGTTGAACAGGCTGACATAAGTATTTTTTTAGTTTATATATGACATATCTGTTTTAACGTTGTTACTGTTTTTAGAAGGATTTATTGTTAATTTGCTCTCATCATTTACTTATTTCCTTATTTCCTTTCCTCACTGGGCTATTTTTCCTTGTTGGAGCCCTTGGGCTTATAGCATCTTGCTTTTTCAACTAGGGTTGTAGCTTGGCTAATAATAATAATAATAATGATAATAATAATAATAATGATATATGTGGTTTTGCCAGATTTCAACACATACGGTGGTAAAATGCGGATTGATGATGGTGGGATATTTTCGTTTGATCGCTCGCAGAAAACCAACCTATTATGGGTGGCCCTGACTAGTGCAGCTTTGCTGATCCTGGCGAAACACAAACCCTTTCCCCACGTTATTTATCTATATACTAGCTGAAATACCCGGCGTTTCCCGAGTTACTGAAGAGATGCACGTAGAAGAGGGAGAGGACAGGTGCTCTCCAAGATTTATTAGTCTTCAAAATAAGATCTAGTTATTAGCTGCAGTTGCTGTTTTCTATGGAGACATAAAACTCTAATGTTCCTCTTTTATACTTTTATTGATGGGGCTTGAAACTTCTACATATATCATTATGTACATTAATGTGAAATTGATATTCTTCAAGATATTAATAAAATTTCGGAAAAAGGAATTATTTTTGAAAACGTAATTAATATTGGTTGCTCGAAATATTTTTTTTATTGTTTTAGGAATACATGTTATTTCATATAAAGACATAGAAAGTGAAAGAAATTTGAAGATATAACCAGTTTTGTAATGTTTTAGCCCAAACAATTTTTTAACACTTATTGATGTTTTGTATAACTCAACCACTGAAATAACACAAAATCAAAATATTTTCAACCTCTATTACTAAGCAACATATATATATATATATATATATATATATATATATATATATATATATATATATATATATATATATGTATATATATATATATATATATATATATATATGTATATATATATATATATATATATATATATATATATATATATATATATGTATATGTATATATATATATATATATATATATATATATGCATATATGTATATATATATATATATATATATATGTATATACATATATATATATATATATATATATATATATATATATATATACATACATAATTATATTATATTTTAAGACTTCTTCGTAAACAAGTTTTTGTTTTGTTTTGTCATTTGGTGTATGGACATAAAGATTTCTCGAACTTCCGACTCTTGAACAACTGACCGTGGGAGAAGTATGTTTCTATTGAATGTAGACCAACAACGGCTAAAGTTTGTCCTTGCGATTTGTAATTGGACATGGAAAAACTTAATCACACATGAAATTGGAGTCTCTTATTTTCCAAGTGTACATCTGATGGAATAAAAGGAATTTAAGATATACAGTAAATGCGTCTTCTCCTTTGCCGCAACCTGTAAGAATCGTGGTATTAACTTCTTCACTAGCATTTTTGTGCCATTGCAGTCTTGGCTGATCTAGGTTTCGTAGTAGCTTTAATAGAATACGGTGGGGAGGAAATCCAATAAGAAAGTTAACTGCCTCATTTTCATCGATGCCAGAATCAACAGCTTTATATAAAAAAAGAATTTCCGCGAATATAATCAAAAAGGGCAATTTTGGCACCATATGTAAGAGTAAATGATATTAATGGTAAACTTTTAAATTCAATTCAGGGAAACTCTTTCATATAAAAATTTGTTGATTCTGTCATCGATGAGAATGAAGCAGTTAAATGTCCTATTGAATTTCTAAATTCTTTGGAGCCTCAAAGATTTCCTCCACCCTGTCTTCTATAAAAGGTTGGAGTGCATGTATTTCTAAGCTTTGAATTTTCCCGGGTCTCCTGCACCCTTTCCGCTCCATACAATTAACAAAAGGAGCTGAAATTCTGGAAATGTTTATTATGCATTATGTAATACAAAATGTTTACATTTCATTGAAATTAGAAGTATTTAATTTTCATAGGGTTCTTCTCCCCCATTTCCGCAACCATGCAATTAGCAAGAGGAGCTGAAATTTTGGAAATAATTATTATACATTATTTAACCAAAATTTTTTTAAATTTCATTGAAATTGGAAGTATTTCAATTTTCATAGCGGTCATCTGTCCCCCTTTGCCCCTTTCCATTGACTTGAGCTAAATGAATATGGCGTCATTTGCTTCACAGGAAAAAGTCATACAAGATCCATATGTTTGTTTTTATCGAAATGTGTACAGCTCTATTTCTATAGCGGACAGACAGACTGAAAAACATTGAGATTTACATAATATATATATATATATATATATATATATATATATATATGTACTGTATATATATATATATATATATATATATATATATATATATATATATATATATATATATATATATATATATATATATATGTGTGTGTGTGTGTGTGTGTGTATGTACATCATCATCATCATCATTTCCTCCTACGTCTATTGACGCAAACGGCCTTGGTTAGATTTTGCCCGTCGTCTCTATCTTGAGCTTTTAAATCAATACTTCTCCATTCATCAACCCTTACTTCACATTTCATAGTCCTCAGCCAAGTAGGCCTGGCCTTCCAACTCTTCTAGTGCCTTGTGGATCCCAGTTGCAAGTTTAGTAAACTAATCTCTCTTGGGGATTACGAAGAACATGCCCAAACCATTCTCCCAATATTATTCTGAGGGCTTTGTTCTCAAATCTATAGAATCTGTTGAATATTGTTTCATTTCCATACAGTAACACCAAGCTCACTAAACTTATATATAGCCTGATTTTTATATGTAAAGGGGATTTGATTTTCAAATTTTATTCAACCAAGCCATTGTCTGATTTGCTTTTTTCAATCTTTCTCTAAACTCCAATTTTAAATATCCTGCATTAAAGATCATAGTTCCCGAATATTTAAATGATTCCACCTTGTTAATCCTTTCTCCATCTAATGAAATTTCATCTTTTATTGCATATTCCATTTTTATCATCTCTGTCTTTCTTCTATTTGTCTTGAGCTTAACCTCATGTGGTATTTTATGTATTCTGGTAAGCAGGATTTGCAAGTCCTGTGGTGTTCTGCTAATAAGGAGAGCGTCATTAGCATACTCTAGGTCAGCTAATATCCTGTTACCAATCCACCCTAATATTTTTCTACCATCCTCAACTTTTCTATGCATTACAAAATCCATGAGGAGGATAAACAACATAGGTGACAACACATTCTCTTGGAATACTCCACTTGGAGTACTCCACTGTTCACTGAAAATTCTTTTGATAGTTCTCCACTAACATTAATTTTGCACTTGTTATGCTCATGAACAGACTTAATCAAATCTATATATTTAAGAGGGACTCAGTAATAACGCAAGACTCCCCAGAAAATTTACCTGTGCACACTATCAACGGCTTTTCCATAGTCCACAAATGCCATCAAAACTGGATTTCTATATTCTACACATCGCAGTACATGTCTTAAAATACAAATTTGGTCAGTACGTCTGCCTTTTCTAAATCCTGATTGTTCACCTCTCAGCTTTTCATAAATCTCTCTCTCTCTCTCTCTCTCTCTCTCTCTCTCTCTCTCTCTCTCTCTCTCTCTCTCTCTCTCTCTCTCTCATCAGGGTTTGCCTCTTCACGCCACATTTTACAAAATAATCTTGGAAGTATTCGGGGAGTCACTTCATTTTCGGCCAATATCATCTCAGCAAATATTTCATGGCATACGGGGGCTTTCGATCTCTTAAGTGTTTTAATGATAACTTCGACTTCCAACACAATAAATCCCTTCATAAGTACATCAAGGCCCTCTGATTCAGGTATATCAATTAAATTATTTCCTTCATGTCTCCTATTCATAACCTCCTTAAAATGTTCCATTCAACGATGTCTTTCTTCATATTCTGTCGGTATAACAGAGCCATCTCTCTTTTTGATGGGTATATGCTTCTTTTTTGCAGAAAGTGGGGATTTCTTTAAGATTTCTATGAGAAATTCTTACACCATAGCCACTCCCTGAATTCATATCTTTGTCAGTCTGCTCAGCTTTCCTGTCTGAATATTCTCTCCAGTCATTCCCGACTTTTCATTTAACTTCACTATCAATACTGGAATACTTAGCATGCTCTACCTTGTAATTTTCATTACTCCCTCTAAAACTTTCAACAATCAATTTCTGTGTTTGTCTCCTTTTTAAAGTATCCCAAGTATCATTTGATATCTATGGTTTTCTCCTTTTTACTGGATGTTCCAAAACTTTATTACCAAGTAACTAATATAAGTTCTTAATATCACACCATTCTTCATTATATGTACACATGTATATATATATATATATTTTTGATTATACATATATACAATATATATGCAGGTTATGTCTAAGCCTCTACAGTAATGAAAACCTATCAAAGATAAGGAATGAATGGATCTTATGTTAGAACACTTGAAGATATTTATATAGGATGTACAGTAATCCTAAAACTAAATAAAGATAGTAAACAGAAATTCAACTGAAAAAGGAGTTAGACAGGGAGTCCCCATCTCTCCAAAATTATTCATTGTATTCCTTGAAGTTGTTTTAAAGAATTTATATTGGGGAAAATGTAGGAATTAATGGGGGAATACCTTAACAAAATAAGTTTTGCAGGTGACATAGATGTGTTTAGTCAATCAGGGGGTGAATTACAAAAGATGATACGATCTTTGAATTAAGGAAGCGGAAATGTATGTCTTAATATGAATATGAGTAAAACTAAGATGATTTTCGATGAAAATGCAGCGAGACAACAAATAATAGTTATGGACGAGCCTCTAGTGATCGTTAATGAATGCACGTACTTAGGACAGACAGTAAGTTGTGACAACGTTGGTGTTAGGTGGTAACAGAGAGGCGAGGTGAATACAAGTAAAGGTGACCTGACACTTGCACGCATTCGTGGCACGCACTGGCACGCATTGATGCGCGAACTCGCGTGAACGAGCCGTGAAAATGTCGTGAACAGTGCGGGAACTCGCGTGCCAGAGCGTACCAATGCGTGCCATGCGGGCCCAAAACTTTGAAATATTTAAAGTTTGTGGCACGCATTGGCACGCACTGAATGGCCGTGAACGATGCGCCAACTGGAGTGAACTGGAGTGAACAGTGCGGGAACTGGCGTGAACTGGAGTGAACTGGAGTGAACGATGCGGGAAGTGGCGTGAACTTTATAATGAAGAGAAACAAAAAGGAAACGAAAAAATTAATGAAAAGGAAAGAAAAATAAACCTAATAAATTTTTATATTTGCTGTTTTAATGTGAAAAAAAAATTATATCTTATTTCAAACTATTTCTATAACTTTATAATGAAGAGAAACAAAAAGGAAACGAAAAAATTAATGAAAAGGAAAGAAAAATAAACCTAATAAATTTTCATATTTGCTGTTTTAATGTGAAAAAAAAATTATATCTTATTTCAAACTATTTTTATAACTTTATAATGAAGAGAAACAAAAAGGAAACGAAAAAATTAATGAAAAGGAAAGAAAAATAAACCTAATAAATTTTTATATTTGCTGTTTGAATGTAAAAATAAAATGATGTCTTATTTGAAACTATTTCTATAACTTTATAATGAAGAGAAACAAAAAGGAAACGAAAAAATTAATGAAAAGGAAAGAAAAATAAACCTAATAATTGTTTATATTTGCTGTTTGAATGTAAAAATAAAATGATGTCTTATTTCATGCACACACTTATTTTCCTCTATTACCAATCAAGACCCAAAACTTTTGTTTTAAATAAAAATGAACTGAAAAATAAACCCAAGAAATTTTTAAGTTTGCTGTTTGAATGTAAAAATAAAATGATGTTTTATTTCATCAACATACTTATTCTTCTTTATTACCTTAAAATGAAGGGCAAAACAAATTTTTTCTGTTTGCTGTTTTAATGTAAAAATAAAATTATTTCTTATTTCAACACACTTTTTTCTCTATTACCTTAAAATCAACAGCCTAAAAACTTTTCATGTTTGCTGCTTTTAATGTTAAAATAAAATGCTTCCTTAATACTTGTACATATTTCATGTCTGCTATTTATATGTAAATCAAATGCTTTCTTATTGAAACAAAAATAAAGGGCAAAAAGAAAATACAAACGAAAAAGATACGTTTCTTCTCCTCAATGCAATGGTGTCTCTGACAGAAAGCATTGTTGTCTCTTCCGAAGCCAATCCAAGAATGTCCTCGGGTTGGAGAAGCCCCGTTTTTATATGGAGTGGCCAATTCGTGAACTGGCGTGAACTGGCGTGAACGATGCGGAAACGATGCGGAATGATGAGGGAACTCGCGTGAACGTGTCGTGAACTTCTCGTGAACTACGCGTGCCAATTCGTGCCATCGCGTGAACGTCGCGTGAACGATGCGCAAACTGGAGTGAACTGGTCGTGAACAGTGCGGGAAAAACACCAGTGCGTGCCACAAAGTGGCACGCACTGGCGCGCATCAATGCGTGCCAGTGCGTGGCAAAAATGCGCGCAAGTGTCAGGCAGGCTTAAGTTTTATTCAACAGATAATGAACTTAGATATAGGTAGTAGGTTGGCAAGGGCACCAGCCACCCCTTGAAATACTACTGCTAGAGGGTTATTGTGTCCTTTGACTGGCCAGACAGTACTACATTAGATCCCTGTCTCTGTTCTCTGGTTATGGCTCAATTTTCCTTTGCCTATACATACACCAAATAATCTGTCTTATTCATTCTACATCCTCCTCTGTCCTCATACACCTGACAACACTGAGACTACCAAACAATTCTTCTTTGCTCAAGGGGTTAACTACTGCAGTGTAACTGGTCAGTAAAAGAGAATCTTTAGCTCTTGTAAGCAGCTCTTCTAAGAGAAGGATACTCCAAAATCAAACAATTGTTTTCTGGTCTTGAGTAGTGGTGTAGCCTCTGTACCACGGTCTTCCACTGTCTTAGGTTAGATTTCTATCTTATTTCTCTTCTTATTTTTTTTTAGATTTTTAGAGTTTTTATGTGAAACATCTAATTTAATGTTTTTACTATTTTCAAAATGTTTTGTTTTATTTCATCCTTACTTCTCATATAGTTTATTTATTTCCTTTCCTCACTGAGCCAATTTTCCCTGTTGGAGCCTTTGGACTTTTAACAATCTGCTTTTCCAAGTAGGTTTGTAGCTTACCTTGTAATAATGAATAATAATGATAAATAGTACAAACTATTGAGAGCAAAAATGAAAAAACATATATTATATGATGGGAAAATTAAATATATTTTCTATTATCAGTGAGGGAGAAGGTAGGAGATAAAAAAAGCAATAGCATTACAGTGTATGAGCATGTATGAAACACGTGCGGTACATAACTCCCTCCCTAAAAAAGACATACACGTGACATAGAGCACCCTGATCTACAGAGGCGAACTGTAGGCTGGTTATCTTGCAAGATATAAGTAGGTTTCAGGCAATCATTGGCAACCCAGTCTCCTTTGCCCCATATATTGATTAAGAAAGCCTTCAGTGTGCAACAGACTAGGAGGAAGAGCCCCGTGTAAGGGGGCGTCAGGGGTGGTTTGCTTTTCTTGTTGAGCAGGAAGATATGCGTTTCAGTGTGTAATCTTTTGGTATCTGTTGCTTTGCTAGGTAGTTGTGAGTGTGGCGTCCGGGATTGAATTTTCTCACAACCTGACATAACCACTGGAGATTGTTGGAGGAGGTTGCAGACGAATAAAATTCATGAAGGATACCAACAGGTTGCCATACACCATATCAGCTGCTGAGACATCCAGGATGTCCTTAGGAGTAGTCTCTAATCCTAAGAGGACCGAGAGAAGATGTAACGCCAGTCATTGCAGCGGTACATCAAGCTGCTTTGAGGGTGCGATGATAATATTCAACGATTCTGTTAGCAACGCAGTTGTCTGATGTAGGGTGATGCCCAGGGGATTCGCTATGGATGTTCACAATTGAGAGGAGAAAGTGGTATCCCTGCCAGGTGTAATACACTCATGGATACCAAATCTCGCTAGGCAGATGTACATGAGGCGGACGTTACAGTTTGCATAGGTAAGTCTTCAGGGTAACGAGTGAAGCAGTCTGTGGTGGTAAACTGGTAACGATGTCCGTATGGTATGGTAGGGAACCTACTACGTTGATGGGAATGTATACAAAATGACGTTAAGGTTGAGGAAAGGTGCTCACTGAATCTGTGTCAATGTACTTTCTAAATTTGACATGAAGTACAGGTGCTGACCCTATCCTTAGCATTCTTGATAATGTCATGCCAAATGAACGTCATCTTCAGTAGCTGTGCATTAGAATGGCGAGAGGGATGTAAGAAGCCATGGACGAAATCAAGCACCTGTCGGTGCATGGGCTAATAGGCAGACAGTGAACATCCACCGGGTTCCGTGTGTATCATCCTTCTGGTAACACAGCTTGCAGGTCTTCCTGCATGGGATGAAAACCAGCATACACCACTTTCTGGTATAATATCACTGGTTGGCTTTTAGTCCCCTCTTTAACACTAACAGGGGTTTATGCTTTAAAGAGAGACGTGCTGATCTTAGTTTCATGGTATTCTGACATCTTTCAACTCATGAGATATCAAGCTAGAAGTTCTTCAGAGGCTTGGGCATCTCCTTCAAGGATTTGTAGTCTCTTTTGTACAACAGCCAAACATTTCAAATGTACAGGCCCAGGATGTATCTGAAGAGCTTGGTGTACTTACCAGTACCACCTATCTTTCCATTGTACTCTATGATGACATTAGGTCAGGGAATATCTACCTTCTTCTTTTGCTGCTTGTTATAACGCTGGACTCTTATCATTGAGGAAACATCAGAATCCGACGAAAGGATGGTGACAACGCTGTTATTTGTCTACTGTATTACAAGAATCTTATCAGTAGAGTAGTCTTCATGTTTTCCCCTAGGAATAGCTTGCTTATCCATCTCATTCACAGAGGTGAGTAGTAGATAACACATCCTGTTGGCTCTCAGTGCCCATATATTTGCAACCACCTTCAAGAACTCCCTGGTCAAAGTGTTGAAGTGTGGCTGAAGCTTGAAGAATTGGTCAGTGTTGGTTTTAGTGCTCTCATTGTTGTTGAAGGAGATTTGGGACCTCATCAGCCGGAACCATTTTGACGGCATTGCTTCTACCACCTGCTGTATCTTCATCAATTGTGACAAGTAATCCTCTATGTATACTAGATATAGGCATGACACCCATGTAAACCATGGTGCAAATAAACATTATTATTTCATGGATGTCAGTGAAAAAAGTAGTGCCCACATCATTCTACCTTGAATAGAGATTTCTCTGGAAAACAAAGTACTCAAAAACAGACAGCGTGAGAAGGGCCTGAAAATACTGGTAAGGGTAACATTGGGTCTCCAGCTCTGGGAGATGTCCAGGCCTCACATAAGACACGCAACCAATTGAAGGATGACAAGGTAAGTAACTCATATCAAAATATAGTTAGGTAACGATGAGGAAACACATTTATAAGGTAAATAAGATAAACTGGTATGCCCATGACGCATGTGGAGGAAGAACTGAAGCAAACAGTAGTTCCCAAACGACTATCTTTGTTTACAGACAATACAGGTATTTATAGGCAATACCGAGTTTACAATCAAAGCTTTTTTATCGATAAAGTTGACATTTATATCTAAGGGGAAATTGGGGTCAAGCATGTAATCAACGACCTTGATCTCACTCTTCTACCAGAATTAGGGGCAACCTACCTGTGCAGTACATGGCCAGAGCTGTAGAAGGTGGTTGTTAGAAGCTTTGAAAAAAGGTTATTGTCATCACTATTATATGTTGCAGATACATACTTTCTTATTCATGTAATAAAGACCATAAATGAACATATATATATATATATATATATATATATATATATATATATATATATATATATATATATATATATATATATATATGTACATATATATAAACTCCACTGAAAATGACCTAACGCTATACAAAAGTGACAAAATTAATATTATCCTATTTATGTCTTATAAACTAGCGGAAAGGACTCTAGGTTATTTTTTACAGCACTGAGCTATTATAAAATAACAAAAATATTTTCATGTACACCATAGAAAAGGGCACCTAAGAATTTAGATATTGTTTGGGTATGGGAAAACATAATAAGTAAATATTATTTTATTTGCTGTCTTATATAACTTAAAAGGCCTCTAGAAGGTTTTATATATCAATAGGCTATACTAAAATGACCAAACTGCGGTCTTATAAAGCACTGAAAAGGACACTACTGATTCAATGTCACTAGGCTATCCTCAACTAACAAAAAGTTAATATTATTGTAATTGCTCTCCTAAAAATTACTGAAAAAGCCATTGAAAATAATTATATATCACTACTCTACACTAAAAATACACAAAATTAATTTAACTTTCATTAACGTCTTAAAAATTCTGCTTATATAATAAAAAAAAAAACACTAGAAACATCTCGATATCCCTTGGTTATACTAACATAACAACAATTAACTATGTCTATTATAATCATCAATAATTCACTATAAATATCCACAATTGGTAAAAAAAAGAAAACCACGTATTTCCCCGTTAATCGGGCATTATAGCCCCTCCAGGCATAGAGAGGGGTCTTGTAAGCTCGGGGTTAGGACTTTCCATGAAAAATGTAGCTTTTAATAAGCAAGCCACAAATCTCTTTCGGCGTATTGACCATGTGGCCGAACTAATCTCGCCTCTTTCCACTAACAACACACTAATTTCAAACATATCTTAATTTAATTTGCTGGACAAAAACTTGTAATCTATGAAATTTCGTATTCTTGATCTAAATTTTATTCTTTGGTTACACCATTAAATAATTGTATAAAATTTTTCATAACTCTAACCATCATTTGCATTCACATCTTCCCAGACTGTACAATCCTGTACACAGTACCTGGTATGCATTGAATTATCTTTATTATTATTATTATCATTATTATTATTATTATTATTATTACTATTATTATTATTATTATCATTATTATTATCATTATTACTATTATTATTATTATTATTATTATTATTATTATTATTATTATTAATAACTACAACCCTGATTGGAAAAGTTGGATGCAAAAACCCAAGGGCTCCATTAGTAAGGAAAGGACGTAAGGAAATAAATAAACTACAAGAGAAGTAATGAACTAGTAGAATAAAATAGATCTTTCATATACATATGAAAAAAAAAAGAGGAAGAGAAGTTAGATAAAATGGTGTGCCCGAGTTCAAGCAAGCAAACTCTACCCCAAGACAGTGGAAGACCATGGTATAGAGACTATGGCACTACCCAAGACTGGAGAACAATGGTTTAGTTTTGGACTGACCTAGAAGAGCTGCTTTCCAGAGCTAAAAAGTCTCTTCTACCATTACCAAGAGGAAAGTAACCAATGGAAAAAAATAAAGTGCAATAATTAACCCTTTGTGCAAATGTTTTTATGTTAAACTGGCTGACATAAGTCTCTCTTCATAGTTTATACAAGACAGATTATTTTACCGTTGTTACTGTTCTTAAAATATCTTTTATCTGTTGCTTTCATATTGAGTTTATTCATTACCTTATTCCTTTTCATCTCTGGGCTATTTTTCCTGTACCCTTCTGCTTTCCCAGCCAGAGTTGTAGTTTAGTTAATAATAATAATAATAATAATAATAATAATAATAATAATAATAATAATAATAATAATAATAATAATGATAATAATAATAATAATAATAATAATAATAATATTAATAATGATAATAATAATAATAACGTTTACCAGCAACACATCTGGAATGTAAGTGCTTGCCTTTCTAAATGTAACTATTTCCTGGTACTTTTCCGCTCGCAAGGAGTGACTTTATGCCAAATTTCTATGTAAATAAACTAGTTAATCCCAGCCAGTGTACATGTCCAAACCATGACCAGCAACGGAGCTTTTACATATTCTTTATGGAAATTATAAGACCGGCTGTTGAGGCATGTGAGAAGTTTTGAGGCCCTTGGAATCAGTGATGAACAGTATGACATGATGTTGACTCCAGTCATCCTGTCTCAACTTCTGCAAGATATGCAGTAAGATTAGTCATGGAAACTTGCAGGTAATGAAAGAGATTTAGAGTGGCTGCTGAAGAATCTACAGAAAGAAATCCAGTATCATTAAAGGTCAGAAGCCTTTGAGGAGTTATCTAATGAAAAAAATATACAGCTAGAGGACGAGAGAAAAGATTAGTTTAGCTTTAACCCTACAGCTGTCATCAGAGGATTGTCCTGCAATGTGCATTTTGCCAGAATCTCTATCTTTCTGAGCATTGCTGGCAGATATCACGGTTAGACAGCAGTAATAATAAACTTGAAATTCATCAGCTAGAACTATATCAAATATCTTCGTATGGATCATCTTTCGAAAGATTTCAAAATTGAAATAAAATATTCTTAATGTACTGTCTTTCATAATGCGTTGTTTTGTAATTTTGCTAAATATAGTTCCGAAACTAGTCAAATTTTGATAAGAAATATTAGTAATAAGTCAAATCATCAGGGTAATATACAGTGAAGTGAAGCTGTCAATACTGGCACTGTTAAGCATGTTGGCATTATTTGTGACCAAATATTGAAGAGTACTGTACAGTAATGCAGAGAGCTAAATTCAAAGCTTGTACAGGTAGTTGAAAATGTGATGAGGTTGTTGTAATGTTTGATTTAGGAGCAGGTAACCCCTATGTAAGTCATAACTTGTTAGAATAATTAAACCTAAAGTGGTTGCACCTGGTTGCATCATATTCAGCCATTAGTGATGACAAATTACAAAGCATGAGAGAACGGGTATATGTATGTCGTAAATTTAATCGACAATCAGGAAAATAACCATTATATAATTTGTAGTTGAGTTTACGTCTATTTGTTCCCCTTTGAGACATCGCAAAGTACCTGGTGACATTTTTCAGTCCTTTTCAAGTGCAAAGTTAGCTGAGGATTAAAATCATGACCCATCAGGATACACATTACTGGACCAAGCTGTGGAAAAATGGTAAAAAAATAGATAAAAAGTTGCTTTATCACCATTGATCAACCTTTACATTTCAAGGCTCCTGATATTGTTGCAAAATGTTTACAAGATTCATACTTAAGTCAAGATAATTTTACGTCTTGGTAGTTTTTACTTATTGATGTGCTCTATGGGTTCAATTGGTTTCGTCAAGAATTGAAGTGGAATAGAATTTACTTTTAGTTTTGTTTTTGTAAGTGCATCTATTGACAAATTGCTGACTGGGAATGCTCATTCGAGAGTTCTCAGGGCACACACGCTGACAGGTTTCAATGAAACTATCTTTTCTGAAGAATGGTAAAAAACAGTAATTGATAGTAAAGTATTACAAAATGTAATTTGCAAGTTCAGTGATATCTTGAGTTTGAAGACAAATAGAGGAGTCACTACAAAACTCTGATTGTAGTATTTTGAAATTGTAACACTGGCAAAACAGTTAATTGAACCAGGGAGCTAAGAAAAGTATAATCTGCACCTAGTAACAATTCAAAAGATGCGACCCATCTTTCATCTCTTAGTCATTTTTGCATGCAAAATCAGATTAATTGCATTTGCAAAACATGTATGACATAAAGGACTGCATTATCCTTGATGAATTTGAAGAGTATGCTCAAAAAGGCTTTTTACAAGGCAATCAGGAAAAATCTGGTACTTGATTAGGTCTGACATGACCATTGAACAGACATCGATGTTGACTATTTAAAATCTTGGAATGCTTATCAGTCTTAAGGGTCGGAGAGAAAATTTTGGAATTTTTTGATGTTGCTTACAGTACAACAGAATTGCATGTAGATGACAGAGAGGCTCACATTTGAAGAATTAACCTAGACCTTCAGCACTTTGTAGGGTGGTTCTCATCCTACTAACCGTTTTCAGATTTTAAAAGCATCATGTCAAACAGCACAGGAGTAACAGGAGATGAAGAAACAAATCCTCATAATATTGAAATTTCCTCAGTCAGATATTGTTGGCAGCAACTTTACAAAACTCAAGTTTCAACGAAAGAAAGTGGTCAAACCCATGGCAACTGCTATGACAATTGCATATCTAGTTAAGCTTGAGATATAGTTTAGAGGAATTTAATTTACCATGAACTCTGAACTCACATGAACACCTCAAACTTAACTTTAAGTATGAACTAGCCCCATACTCCATGTCCCTTGTTAATGAAATGAAAGTGCATAAAAACAAGCAATCCCTGGTGTATGAAGTACTTGCATCTCTTAGTGACACAGGAATTGTTGGCGATACAAGTCATGTTATTTATGGACTATTACTTGTTTGGCAAAAGGGAAAAGTATTCTCAGCAAGTCTAAACAGCCACACTCAGTATATAAAGAAGCTTTACAAGAGAAATATCATTGTTGTATTTGACAGATATTCAGAAAACCTAGCAGCAAAAGGTACAAAATTTGCTGAGCGTGCTTATTGAATAATGAATTCAACATGGGTCACCATGTTTAATGGAACAGTGCCAGTACTATTTATTGAATGTATAAAGGTTTAAAGGTCGGTCATGAATGGCCAAAGCAAGGGACAGTGACATTGCCCTATTAAGCAGGACAATGCTCTAGACTCTAGAGAATGACAATATTACATATGATCAGCGCCCAAGCCTCTTCTTCACCCAAGCTAAGACCACGGAGAGCCAGGTAATGGCTACTGATGACTCAGCAGATTACCTATAGGGTTCCCCAACCCCCCGCCCCCAACCCCATCCTTAGCTCATAAGGATGGCGAGGTTGCAACAACCAAAGGAACTAACTAGTTTGAGCAGGACTCGAACCCCAGTCTGGCAAACACCAGGCAAGGATGCTACCACCAGGCCACCCCAACCCTGAACCTACAAAAATTGCTGAAATAGGATTGGGTTTCAATCCTCACTTAAACTAACTAATGAATATGAATACCTCTGTTTCAGGATATCGGTGCTTTGCCAAATCACTGAATCAAATTAACTTTGGCTTCCTTGCCTCCAACGTATGCAACTGCTCTATATCATTTCTTTCATACATATCACTTGGTGCAGAAGAGGTTAGATAATGACTTCCCACCTACAAAATGGGACTGGCATGTGGCTACAAAAAGAATGGTTCTAATCACTAAAGATAGAGACCTTGCTCCTCCAAATATGTTATACATAGTATCATGAAAATGATAGGTTTTTTTTTTAAGGTGTTATGGCAGATTATACAAAAAAAATGAATTTTGACAATCATTATCATCTCCTCCAACGCCTATTGACGAAAAGGGCCACGGTAAGATTTTTGCCAGTCGTATCTATCTTGAGCTATTAGATCAATACTTCTCCTTTCATTATCTCCTACTTCCCCCTTCATAGTCCTCAGCCATGTAGGTATGAGCCTTTCAACTCTTCTAGTGCCTTGTGGAGCCCAGTTAACCGTTTGGTGAACTAATCACTCTTGGGGATTGCAAAGAGCATGCCCAAATCATCTCCATCTACAGTGCCTCTCACCGAGATCTCATCCATATATGGCACTCAAGTAATATCTCTTTCAATCCTGTTTTGCCATTTAACTCCCAATATTCACTAGAGGGCTTTGTTCTCAAATCTAGAAAACCTGTTGGATATTGTCCATACTGTAACACTGTTCTCACTAAACTGATATATAGCCTGATTTTACATGTAATTTCAGGCGATTTAATTTCCAAATTTGACTTAACCTAGTCATTGCCGGATTTTCTTTTTGAAATCTTTCATTAAACTCCAATTCTAAATACCCTATGTTAGAACCATAGTTCCGAAATATCCAAATGATTCTTCCTCATTAATCCTTTCTCCTTCCAATGATATATTTTATTGCATAATCCGCTCTCATTTTTTCTTTCTTTCTTCTATTCATATTGAACTTAGCCTCAGGTGACATTTCCAGCATTCTACTAAGTAAGCGTTACAAATCCTGTGGTGTTATGCTAATAATGATAGCGTCATCAGCACACTGTAGGTCAGCTAATTTCCTATTACCAATGTAGTACAATCCTTCTCCATCATCTCCAATTGCTCTATGCATTACAAAATCGATGAGGATGATAAACAATATAGGTGACAACACATTCCCTTGAAGTACTCTGCTGAAAACGTTTTTTATAGGGCTCCATTAACATTAACTTTGTCCTTGCTATGCTCATGGGCAGACTTAATCCTATTTACATATTCAAGAGAAACTCCATAATAACACACGACTTCCCATAAAACTGGCTGGTTCACACTATCAAAGGCTTTTTCATAGTCCATAATTGGTATCAAAATTGAATTACTATATTAAACGCATTACTGTCTTAAGATAAAATTTAGTAATTACATCACCTTTTCCAAATCCTTCTTCCACATCTCTCAGCTTTTCATCAATCTTTCTCTGTGGTCTCTTTAGAATAAGCATGCTATATATTCTCATGACAATTTACGTAAGTGTGATGCCTATAATTTTTGCAATCAGTCAGGTCTCCTTTTTTTTTTTTTTTTTTTTTTTTTGTGATTTTCACCAACATTCCTAGCTCCCATTCATCAGGTTTTTTCTCTTCGCACCATATTCTACAAAATAATCTTGTAAGTATACTGGGGGTCACTTCATTTTTGGCCAATATCACCTCAGCAGTTATTTCTTCGTATCCAGGGGCTTTCCATCTCCATCTTCTAATAATAGCTCCGACTTCAAACAAACTGAATTCAGTTATGGGCACATCGCGGTTTTCCTTAGCTTCCCCCTTCGTATATCTTATTCATGACCTCACTAAAGTGTTCCATCCAACGTTACTTTTCTTCATCTTCTATTGCTATAACAGATCCATTTCTCTCTTTGATGGGTATATGCTTCTTCTTTGCCCCTATAGAGATTTCATTGATAATTCTATGAGCGATTCTTACATCATAGCCACTCATTGAATTCATAGCATTGTCAGTCTCATCTGTTTTCGTTTATAAATATTCTCTCCAGTCATTCTTGGCATTTCTTTTGACTTCACTATCAATACTGGAATACTTAGCATGCTTTACCTTGTAATTTTTATTAATTCTTCGATAACTTTCAATAATCAATTACTCTCGTCGTCTTCATTTTATATATCCCTAGTATCATTTCATATCCATGGTATTCTCCTTGTAACTGCATGTCCTAAAGCTTTACTACCAACGGAATGATATATGTTCTTATTTGTCTGCTTATCGTCCCTTAAAGTTTCTAAGAGTGCTAATCGATTCCTACATTCGATTGCAAATGTTTCTCTGTGGTGCTCATTTTCTAGAAGCTTAGTAGTATCAAACCTACGTATTTTATATACATTCATGTTGGGCACTTTCATTTTAATATCAAAGATAGCAATGAGAAGCTGGTGATCACTACCAATATCTGCCCCTCTATAGCTTCTTACATTTCTAAGAAGCTTTATTAATGGCTTTGTGATTTATTTGATTTTGTAATTGCCACATGGTGAAGTCCATGAATATTTGTGGATGTACTTGTACAGGCGAAGAATACCTCAAAGGACAAGATTTTTTGTTGAACACCCCTCACATTCTCCATACCTTGATTAATCCTTCCAATTGAGGTCACCAATCACAATTTTCATGTCTCCTTCTTGGATCTCATTCATTACACTCACAAGTTCTTTTTAGCATTCATCTTTACTTTCTTCTGTGTTTCTGCATAGCAAACTATATTACTCATATTGCACTGCTTTGATTTAAACTTTGTAAGTAACAATCTACTATTTACAGCTCTCCTCTCAGTAATCGGTTTTATTGTGCTCTTGGTGTCATCCTCATTCCTACCCCTTCTCTTCCAACTCCATCAGCTCTTCCTGAACAGGAGGAGTTGGAAATATCAATATTATTATTATGTGATTGATTGATTCCTTAAACCATTATTTCAATGCTAGGCTATTTTAATGTTATGTACTTTACCATTTAATAGGAATGATTATTAATCAAATTAACTGTCGTATTTTGTGAATGATCGTTGTATGTATATGTATCCTTGATATTCCATATATATTATATTCATAATAAATGCTATTATTAAATTTTGCATAAAACTGCTGTATTAGCACAGAGAAAGAGAGGCGTAAAGAGCAGTAATTCAAGATACCAATAATCGGTAATGAAGTGATTGTTTTCAAGTTTTCAAACGATATACTGTGCAGGTCTCAAATGGTAGCGGGAGCTATTTGTACTTCAGAACTAAACCTGCTGATTTGAGATATATTTTCTTATTTAGTTTTTTTTTTTTTTTTTTTTTTTTTTATCTAATTTTATAATTTGTGTCTGAACTTGTAATTTTTATAGGGGTGGGATTGGTGTGATGGGCGAGAAACGAAAGCGATGGAAGAGGAAATAAAGAACAGATAGTTTCGGGAGGGGAAGGGATGGAAAGGAATATTTTGCTATTCCTAAGCAGTTCCTGGTATGCAGAACAAATCGAGGTTCTTAGAAACCCAGAGATCCAATCGATTCTTTTTTACTCTATAAACAGCAGAAGTTTCATATGTTCTCTTGCTTCACTTATTTTGTCTAATCTTGATATAGTTGATGATTATTTTGATTTTCTTTATCTTCACTTGAATTAAATTCTAGCCTTTTTAAGTCTTGGAAATTATACTTCTTACATAGGCTATATTAGAAAGTTTGAATATCTGTCAACGAGTAAAAGGAATTTCTACGAGGGTGGAATATTTCACCGTGCTAGTTTGATGTAATATCTTTTCTCGCTCACTCCTCCAAAACTTTCATATACTCGTATTTCTAGTCACTTCTATTACAATAAATTGTTTTGGAAAACAAAATATTTGTTATAGCCTGAAGAAATTGAATAAATTGTATTGTGTTTATGAATTATTGATTTCGAAGGGTAATAATCATCCGTGAGAACACATAATAGTTTCACAATATTTTTGCACTCAAAAGATTCTGCAAGCTAGGCGAGAAGTTCTGGATAAGACTATTCTATTGTAGTATTTAAGAACATTCACTCGTACCATAGAAAACTATGAATTGCTTGGAATATATAGCAATGGGCCACTTGAAATGTCTATTTTTCATAAACAGCACTCATTACCCATATGTGTGAAAGTTCAGTATGCAATTCGTCTTTATAGAAAAAAAATAATGACCTAGTTCATGAAATATCTATTTAGCATTTCAAATTATGTAAGGGTATTTCAAGTATGTGTGTGCCAAGTCTCTGAAACATTTTAATGATCGATTAGGAAAATTCATAATGATTGTATATAGCTTGAAAATTTAAATCTTAGTTGTCAAGGATTTTCGTAGTAATTTTGAATAATATGAAATTAGGAACATTTTGACTAGAGCTCTTATTTTTTTTAAATCTGGTTTTATAAAAATCTTTTGAAACTATAAGAACGCCAGCATGTATTTTGAATGTTGTTCTCTGTTTGCAAAGAGTTTTAGGATAATTAGAGCCCAGGATAATGTTTTGATGGTCATTTATACCTTGAATAGTGAAAAGGGATTTTTTAAAAGGCTATAACCAAAAGGGTGGTTTGTTCGGTGTAGAAATAGGCCTTCCCCAAAAAGTGGGATGTTTTCGTGGCTGTTTAATGTGTCTATGGATGGGATAATGAGACTAGGAGAGCAGTTTTGGAACAGTAGAGTGGGGAGGTATGTGCGTGTCTGTGGGATCATCCTGGAGAACACTTTAATGGAAGTTATGTTGGTTAGTCCTGACGAAGAACATGCAACAAGAGAAGCTGATAGGGTTATAAATTACAGAGCTTGTACAACAACCAAATTAATGTCGTTTTGATGGAGTGGAAATATACCTTAGGAAGTGAAAGATACAAAGCATAATTTGGCCATCAAAGAAATGAAAGGCGAGCAAAAGATCTTCCATGGCCAACAAGATAATATATTCTTATTCACCAATACAAAAGCCAATGTTGTTCATTAAAAGTATCTCGTTTGGCTACTACCGAAACAAAGGAATATAAGCTCTTCAAACAGCAGTCGATGTTGGCCATAGGAAGGGCAGGATGAGAATAACATTTGAATGTGAATCCAGGTTTGAAATTATCCTTCGAGCATATATTGATATCTCTTAACCTTAGTACTAGAGACGGACACACGCAATATATATATAAAAAAAAAAAAAAAAAAAAAAAAAAAAAAAAAAAAATCGATGTAGTTAGGTGAGAGGTTTTAAGGTCCATATGAGTTTTTTTCATGCCTGATTACCTTCACTAACTTCGTTGCGGCAAAGGTTATGTTTTGATAGGCGTACTGTATGTTTGCATATATATCTGTGCTTGTGATTTGTTTTTGTGATTCACATAACTCAGAAACTATTTTAGTGAATCTCCTGATTTTGGTGGGATGATTGGTCATGTTCCAAGGAAAATTTTATTAGATTTTGAGAGTGATTGGGTCAAAGTTTAAGACCAATGTCACGAAAAGGTAAAAAATGAATCGAAAACTCAATAACTATCATGCCAAATCTCATGAAATTTGGTGGAATGATTGGCCATGATGCAAGGACTATATGATTAGATTTTGGGAGGGGTTGGGTTGAAAGGTAAAAGGTCAAGGTCACGAGAAAGGTAATAAAATGTCATTCTGATATATCGTGGTAAATTTTTATTTGATTTGCATGAAACTAGTGCCAAAATGTGTATAATTCAATTGCCTATGTTGGAATTTGAGAGTGATTGGGTCAACAGTTAAGATCAAGGTCACAAAGAGGTCAAAAATGTTTTTTTTGCTATACTGTGGTCAATTTTTATCCGATTTGAATGAAATTAATACCAAAATGTACATAATGCAATTTCCTATTTTGTGATCTGGGAGTGATTGGGTCAATGGTCAAGGTCAAGGTCACGAAAATGTATAAAAACGTATTTTTGCTATGTCGCAGTCAGTTTTTATCCGATTTCCATGAGACTAGTGCCACTATGTACATAATTCAGTTGCCTACCTTGCAATATACAGCATTATTTAAGCAAAAGCATGCGCTCTACCGAGTGTCCGTTTTAGTTATGTTATATAACTATGTAAGGGATATTAGTATGAGAGATGGAAGTATAAACATGATTATGATCATTGTAATAGATCAGTCTAATGGGACCATTAGGTTTCAACAGTGACTCAAAGAGCTCATCATTATGAGAGATGAAAATTGACGAAAGTTGAAGTTGAAAAAGTTGAGCAACTAAGTAGGAACATTGCCGCTGAGACAATTTAAGAGAAAGAAACTAGGGTAGTAATGTCTGCCGGTATTTATTATGAATTGTAATGGAATTGTTTGATGTTAAAATAGCCAATTATTAAAAAACCAGTATAAGACTGGAGCTCTTGATAAATCAACTCTTGATGAAATTTTTTGAAATAAAAAAAATGGTGAGTTAGATATACATACATACATACATACATACATCCATGTGTATGTGTATATCTATGCATACATACATGTATGCATTTATATAGTTATATATTTGTAAAATACATAACAAGATTCATATGTACAAATGAGTGTGTATAAAATTCATGCAAGTGCACCCATAATAATAATAATAATAATAATAATAATAATAATAATAATAATAATAATAATAATAATAATAATAATAATAATAATATCTAACAGACTGGTACAACCTTACCTTGATAAGTAGAATTTTACAGCCTCCAGTGTTCCATCAAGGAAATTAGACAATATCGAGTAAACTATATATAAATAATGAATAGAACATAGAAAATGTTCTAAGATTAGTATCAGTGTTCATATACATCTATCTTATATAAACAATAAAATGAGACTTATGGCAACTGGTTCTACAGAAGAGAATTAAAAAAGAAGGAAAAAAAAAAAAACAACAGATTAGGAATATCATTCCACAATCTGGTCACAGCTGGAATAAAAATTCTATAATACTTTGCTATATAGAGCCATCTGATGGAAAAGGCATACCTAATATAATTATCTGTTTATCTAGTACTGCATATAGGATGGTACAATCTAGGAAGATGTGATTGCAATTAATGGTCTGAACTATGTAAAATCTTTTAATACCTGCCGTGCCAGAGATTAATATTATGATCATGAAAAAAGCACTTTAATGGATGGCAAACTTCTATTAAAAAAAGCATAATAAGATGACCTCAACCGCTGAAGACCAAACAGGAGAACAACACATGAAACAGGATACAATGAAGTTACTCAGGATAGCCTGATCATCGGAATTCTTTAACGACTTCCTTAATAAGCTATTTTTTTGTACAATTGAAGAAGAAACAAGTGAATTTGTAATAATAGAATCACCTGTAATTTTAAATGAGTTGTTTATATAGAGACATCACCAAAGCAAATATCTGGAAGTTGAGGAGCCACTGTCCTGCAGATACTTACAATCATTCTGTGAGTTTTGTTAAGGTTCAACTTTATACCCCATAATCTATACCATGCACACATTTTAGTAGAGCTCTCTTACGGAAATCAAGAACCATAGGTTTACATTCAGGATATGGAGTTAAGGTGAAGAGAGTATCATCCTCTTTATATCTAACGAGGTTTTTTTTTTTTTGGGGGGGGGGGGGGGCAAACTGCATATCATGCGTATATAGGAGGGAAAGTAATGGGCCAAGTACACTACCTCGATGAACACCAGATATTACATTCCTATAGTTACAAAAATACCCATCAACAACTTAGGAAAAGTGAGCAATCACAAGAATAGATGAGAAAAAGATAGTACTGATTACACATAAACAAAAATGCTGATAATAGCCCCGTTGAAAAGAATATAAAACAAACAAATATTTAAAATTTGGTACACAGTTGGGAGCATGTAGGTTAGTAACTCAACATTGCATTTATGCACCCATATATCAATGCTAATATGCATGCTTCATGAATTGTTCAATAAGATTGTTGTCGTAAATTTGCTTTAACGATATCGTTAACTAACCTCCAAAAGAAATTTTGTGGCTAAAAGTCTCAAGCTGAACGAACTTTAGTTCCTTTGAAACTTTGACATGATTTCTTTCTTTTACCATAATTGATGGGTGGTGGGCTAACATAATTCCTTAAAACTTTGTAAAAAAAAAAAAATGGTTTTCCCAGGTTAATCTTTTCTTTATACCTTTTCTTTTTTATATTTATACCTAACGCTATTTGTATATCGTTATTCTAGATTTTATACATAATCATCTTTAACAATCGGACATGCTTTTGATTATATTGCAGTAGACCCACATCTGCTCTCAGTTATAGCACTTATGTGTAATTTAGACGCCATATGACTTTCCTGGAAGGCTTGTACCAAATTGCTTAAACAAAATTTTGTTCGAAACGTTTCGAATGTTATAAGGTTCTTTTTCTATAATTCTAAGAAAACCAATAAACCCCGTGTCAAATACTCCCCTGAACCTTTTTCTATTCAGTGTTGCAGCTCGCAAACCACAGAATTTATCCCCGCCACCATCACATCAACTAAAGTAATTGAGTTATCCTCTAAAAACACTGAACTCCGTATCTCGCGTTTTCTTTTATTACCCGTCGACGTAATCATTAATCTTCTTCTGTCACGTAAATCATGTCACCAGAGGTCTCTTTACGTGACAAGACAGTAACGCCGCGCTATATTAGATTTTATAAAGAACCGCAGAACAGAACACTGTTGTCAAGGATTTGCTTCTACTGTTATTGCTATGAAAGTTTGTCAAATACGACAAATTTCAAAAGTTTCTTTTCCTCGTTAGGAGTTGGCTGGGTTGAGGTCAAGTTTGTGGATATTGTTCGGTACAGTGGTGTTGGTGGTTTGATTATCTCGCACTACGGTGGTTAAGGCTCGGTGGTGGAACGGTGTGGTTTGTGTGCGGCCAAGACTCCTTTTGTTGCCTTTATAGATCAGTGCTGGAGATGTCATTTTGTGGGCAATGTCACTCTCAATATCTGCCCACAAGATTTAGTCCCTAGCATGGTTAGATTAATAACCGATTGCTTTGTCTTGTATTCCTTGTAAAGTGATCTTTTGGGGGCATAAAATTCTGCCTTCTGAGCTGCATCACTTAATTTCTCGTAAGATCTACGAAAGACTTCTTAACATCCTTATCACTAAATAATGACCAGAGAAAGACCTTAATGTTTGCATTTGCAATATCGAAGTCCAATAAGGCAATAAGGTTTTTTTTTTTTTTTTTTTTTTACGTAAGTAATCTGCGTATACATGACAATGTGAAATAAAGATTATTTTAATCCAGCAATTAACAAAAACAATTTGCCCTTGGGATTTTAAGATTTCCTCTTCAATTTGTATGCAGAGATGATTGAGAGAAGATCTGAGTACTTTTGTATACATGTATATACCATTTTAGCAACCTATCACGGTTGACTAAATTCTAGTAACACTATTCATTGTTTAAGTAAAATGAAAGATATAAGGCATTTTAATATTATTTATCAAGTGATTAAACTAGTACCACGCTGTTGAGGAGAAAACAATAGCCCCATATATATATATATATATATATATATATATATATATATATATATATATATATATATATATATGATATCTCCGTGGTCTGAAAGCCAAAGATATATGTATATATATATATATATATATATGTATATATATACATATGTTTATATATATACTATATATATATATATATATATATATATATATATATATATATATATATATATATATATATATATATATATATATATTATATGATATCTCCGTGGTCTGAAAGCCAAAGATATATGTATATATATATATATATATATATATATATATATATATATATATATATATATATGTGTGTGTGTGTGTGTATATATACATATGTTTATATATATACTATATATATATATATATATACATATATTAATATATATATATATATATATATATATATATATATATACAATATATATATATATATATATATATATATATATATATATATATATATATATATATATATATATATATATATATATATATATATATATATATATATATATACATATATATATTATATATATATATATATATATATATATATATATATATATATATATCCCCATGGTCTGAGAACCAAAGATATATATTATATAAATATATATATATATATATATATATATATATATATATATATATATATATATATATATATATATATATATATATATATATATATATATATACGCTGACAAGCTATACAGCCTCTCGAGTTCCAAACTCACCTGTTTGATTTTACATTAGATCTGTTACCTTGAAAAATATTAATACGAGAGCTCTGAGATAATTATATAGCACCCAAACAGCAATATATAAAACACTGAATATCCAAAGGTCTCTTAGGTGCACTCAAAACAAAACTGGGTAATTATTCTTAAGAATTATTCAAAACCACCTCTTACTTTGATTCGTTAACAGGATACGGGCGAGTATGAAATAAGCACTCGTGATTGAGTTAATACACTCTTTACAAAAATAAATATATTCTATATAGATTACAACACTTTGAAAGAATTTACATAAAAATGAAAATAAATCACTCGAAGTATTAGGTCTGAACAAAACTTAGATTAAGCCCATAAGAATGTTTACACTCTGAAAATTATATAAACACACGACTTAAAATTTTTAATCTGCATAAAAACCTAGACTAAAAAAAAGAAATAATTGCACTCTGAAAATCATATAATTACTAGAATTGAAATATCAAATCTGAATAAAACCTTAGACTATGACAAAAGAAATAATTACACTCTGAAAATTATATAATCACTTGGCTCAAGAAACTAAATCTCAATAAACCTGAGACTAAGACAAAAGAAAAAATTACACTCTATTGTTTAAACTGTCAAAGAACTTACATAAAGTAACTGATAATCTTACTAACTTCACGTACTTACTTGCACAGGACCAGTTACAAAAATTTACACAATGCCAATATTCACCGCAACACAATAGAATTAAAATCACCTTTAACATCTTTCGTATCGTTCCAACACATTATTTACACTGGGGCACAGAATCACTTTGGAGAATACACACTATAAGTAATGAGAGAGAGTGAGGAATTAACTTTGGCTCATTCACAGAACGGCTGTATCTCTTCTGCCACACGCATCCCTGTGGACGCTTATATAAGAATTAGCTACTTCCAGAAGATTCTAGCTCCGAGATCTGGAAGCTTGTGGGATGACTTAAAGGCGTCGGCAGAGTTATCAACTAGATGAAAATTCAGGGAGATGAACCTTGGTTTCAGGCAACTCTGGGACACATACCAAAGCAACAGCGAGACGATTTTATCTTAGCTATATCCACCCACCCTTTGTCCTCAAAATAAAAAAAAAAAAGATAAAATCTAACACTGGGATTCTCAAGAACCTTTCAAAACAAGTAGCACATAAAAAAAGATTACGTATTTTCTCACAAACATGACGCAATACCTCATGAAAATATAAAAAACATTTACATAGGCCCTTGTTCATATCTCATATGGATCATATAACACTCTTAACTGGTTACGTAAGACTTCGTAACAAAATACGTGAAATAAAAAGTTAGTTCTTGAAAACAACGTAAATTTACATATACTGACTTGAATGAAAAATACAATGAAATTAACGATGAAAGTCTTACGTACTTTACAAACCAAACTTATACCTACATGAGAAGAACTCATCTGAGGAGCTGGCTATTCACCACTTCAATGCGCAAATGAAATATATAGATAAAATACCTGATTAACTTATTTACTCTACACTCGACCAGTTTCGTGAGATAGGTCCCCCCAAAAACAGATTATTTATTCCAGGGCTGAATCCATCGATTCAGCCCGAGATGAATAATCTGCAACCACGTTATCTTTACCTGATATATGCTTTACATTTATACAATACGGTTGCAAACATAATGACTTGATTATCGGTGCAATCAGCGCCAAAAGTTCCGTTTTAACTGACGAGTCAACTCGTTGCTGCTTCTTCAGTTTCGACGACATAAAACAAACAGAGTGAAGAATTCCTTCCTCGTCTTCTTGCAATAAGGCAGCTCCAATCCCGTTATCCAATACATCCACTTGGATAAAGCATTTCTCGTTGAAATCCGGTGCTTGAAGCATCAGTGTCAAAGCTAATATGGCCTTCCTTTGATTTTTCCCTTTTCCTGATATCTCGATAAAGCAGGTCTGGTCACTGCTCTTCTCCAAAATCTGGAATGTTTCTTGGAACTCGTTGGTGAAAGGAAATCTCCTTACCGATGCATAGACAAACACCTGCCATCCTACCATAAACTGTCTGTTTGTATTCTTCATACCAAACATTTTCTTTGTCCGTCCTTGCCTCGTTTTTCATATCTTCTAAGGAAAATTTCCTTAACTTGCCTTCCCTTTTCCTCAAATCCTTGACATTTTCTACGTATGTTTCCTTTCTATCCTTCCCTTTTCTGCCAATATTCTCTTCGGTCCTTTGCTGAAGGGTTCTCCTCGTACTTCCATCAGGCGTTAGGGAGCTTCCTTGATGCACTTGTTGGGCTTTTCATCCGTCTGACATACGTAACATGCACGGCAATACTGGCTCACTTCCTTATACATGTCAGGCCAGAAAAAGTTAAATAATCGTCTCCATCATCTTCCTTATCCTCATATGTCCTGTCTCGTGCACTACAGTAATCAGCTGCCTTCTCAACAGTGCGGGAATTAATATCTGATGATATATCTCTCATTCAGCATTCCCAGGGATATCGGTGGGTCTATGCTTCCTCATAAGCAACCAATCCTTAAGATAATATCAGGTCGGAGACTGCTGTGCCTGCGGCTCGTCCACCGCACGGTACAGTAACTCTGTTAACGGTGCATCCTTCCGTTGCAATCCTATCACCTTTACCTATTCACTTGTCCTACTTCTAACGCTGAGTTTTCTATTTCATTCAGGTACATTTTTTCTTTGTCATCTTGTCCACTCGTCTGTCGTTCCTCTTCGTTTGGGGTTACTTGGGAGTTCTTTTCTTGCGTACAATCAGGGGAATCCACATCTTCGGAAAACAAATCCTCCAAGTTCACCGCTCCTAAGATTTCTTTTTCTTCATATTCAGCCACTTTCTTCATCATAATCCTAGTCATCACACAACTAGGAAACAGATACAAGTAGTCCCTCTCGAGTTCAGTTGTAGGACTATGCTTAAATGGTTTCTCTGATACAATGGGACAAGGCACAAACGGCGCTCCATCAACCTCACTATCCAGCAGCCAATGAATCCTTTACCACAAAATGAAAATTACCTGCCACCAACTCGTATGACAGTTTCAAAATGCAAATAGGGGTAACTTCTCCACCTCCTATTCCCTTCAAAATAACTGAGTCTCCTGTGAGAGACTATTCCACCAACAGGTGTACTCCTCATATCACCACATATGGCTACAACCTGTGTCACGCAATATACTGACCGGGGTTTGTTCACTCCCGTCTATTGCTGCTAACATACCTTCATTAATATATGGTTTAAAGGTTTCCACGCAGTTTGGGTGTGTACTATTTGTCGTGTAAACATTGGCTGGTTTATTTTCCTCTTCAACCTTTCCTCATTGTTTTTTCGTCTTCGCATTCTTTGAAGTAGAATTATCCTTAATCACTTGGGCGACTGCTTTTGCTTGGTTCGACCAAAATTCCTTACTGACACTTAAAACAGACAATATTAACTTTCAGTACATCTCTCACGATACTTGAAGGAGGATAATTTAACAATTGTTACTTTGGTACTATCACAGCTACTTTTGCTGTAACTGTTGAACTTGTTCACGTAGTTATTACTGAACTGGATTCCATAGTTCGGCAAATACTTGACTCGTTGCCGGAGCAACGGCTGAAACGAAACTTTATGCCCGAAGAGGGTTTACGACTGATAATATTTTAATATTCACTCAGGGAAGCGGCTTCATCAAGTTTCTTCACCTCTCTCTCTCTCTCTCTCACATACATTCGAATATGTTCAGGAATTCCTTGTAGATACTGTTCTAGTACAATGAATTCTTCTAAATCAGCCATCTACCTCACGTTAGCAGCCTATATCCATCTTATAAAACACCGTCGTACCTGATAAGCGTAATCAAGGATACTCATTTCCTCATCCTTCCACAAACTTTGGAAATTTTCCTTATAATTTTCAGGGGTCATCTGATATACTTGCAGCAGGCTCCTCTTCACTTTTTGATACTTCGTTTTTTGGTCCTGAGATAAGGATAAATAAGCACTGTGGCCTTTCCCAATCAGTACACTCTGCAATAACTTAGACCATTTATCTTTGGACCATTGCATCGTCGATGCGACCATTTCAAAATGAACGAAGAACTCATCTGAAGCCTCTTTTGTGAACTTTGGAATTAACCTCTGGGCGTCCGACACATTAAACACGGGATCATGAATAGCAGAGGTTGCCTCTGTCTGCATTGTTGACTGTGCACGAGCATTCAACAGCTCCAACTCTCTCGCATGCCATGCAATCTCTCCTACCTCTTCCTTCTCCTTTTTATCTTGTTCCTTCTCTTTTTCTTCCATTCTCCTCGCATGTCTTGCGACTTCTCTGGCTTCTTCCGGTTTCTTTTTCTTCTCGTTTTGCCTCTCTTTCTTCCCGTCTTGCTTCCAATTTCTTTGCACGTCGTGCTTCTTCTGCCTGTCTTTCATCCCAGCTTGCTTCCCTATCCTTCTGCATTTCATGCTTCTTCCATCTCTTTTTTTTTCCTATCTTGCCATCATATTCAATGTCATCAATCAAATACTCGTCCGCTGGCATTCGTTGAATCTCAGCTTCTAAACCCTATCTGCTTTCATGCCTTCAGTTTGTGGGTCAACTGGTCCTTGCTTCGCCACAAATTTTTCCTCAGCTTCCTCCAACAGTTCATGAGCTGCTGCAATATTTTCTTCCAACAACTTTCCCGAGTTTATCAATGCTTCTAAGGCTAGACACTTGATTTAGGCTTCAATCATTCCACTCGTTGCATCTCCACCACATGCCATTGAAATATAGAGCCACTGAGCTTTAGTTACAATAGCTTCTGAATATTCCTGAATATTTAGGTTAGTCAAAAACTCTCGAATATTAAACTGTGCCGTCTTGTTTTTTAACAAATAATTATATACCTTTCCAAAAAATATATCCTAATACTACACAAAATCCTATCAACACCAGATTGGTCAAAACCTTTAATCTAAACACAGCCCTGTTATCACCAATATTTAAAACAGACTCGCTCTATCCCAAGGGTTTGGGCACATAACATATATTATATGATAGTCCTTCCTGTTGTCTGAGAACCAAAACTATAATATTATATATATATTACGGCTGGCAAGCTATACAACTTCTTGAGTTCCAAACTTACCTCTTTGTTTTTACATTAAATCTGTTACCCTTGAAAATATTAATACTCGAACTCTGAGACAACTATATAACTCCCAGAGAGCAATATATAAAATACTGAATATCCAAAGCTCTCTTAAGTGCACTCGTAACAAAACTGGGTAATTATTCTTAAGAATGATTAAAAACCGCCTCTTACTTTGATTCATTAACGGGATACGAGCGAGTAAGAAATAAACACTGATAATTGAAATAATACATTCTTTACAAAAAAAAATTTATTGTATATAAACTACACTTTGAAAAAATTGGCATAAAAACAAAAATAAATCACTAGAAGTATTAGGTCTGAAGAAAACATTGGATGTTTGCACTCTGAAAATCATATAATCACTTTACTTGAAATATTAAAACTGCATAAAACCTTAGACTGAGACAAAAGAAATAATTACACTCTGAAAATTATATAATCACTTCACTCGAAATATTAAATCTGAATAATCATTAGACTAATACAAATAGAAATAACTACACTCTAATGCTTAAACTCTCAAAGAACTTTTATAAAGTAATTGATAATCTTACTAACTTCCCGTATTTACTTGCACAGGACCAGTTACAGGAATTTACACATTGCCAACACTCACCACAACACAATAAAATTAAAATCACCTTTAACTTCTTTTGTATTGTTTCAACACACGATTTACGTTGGGGCACAGAATCACTTCGGAAAGGACGCACTATAAGTACTGAGAGAGAGGGATGGATTACCTTTGGCTCTTTCACAGGACGGCTGTTTCTCTGCCTCTCAACACATCCCTGGGAAAGCTTATATAAGACTTAGCTACTTCCAGAAGATTCTAGGTCCGAGATCTGGAAGTTTTGGGTTGGCCTAAGGGTGTCTGCAGAGTTATCAACTATATAAAAATTCAGGCAGACGAACCTTAGTTTCAGGTAACTCTCAGACGCATACCACAGCAACAGCGAGATGACTCTCTCTCAGCTAGCTCCGCCCACCCTTTGTCCTTGAAATAAAAAAAATATAAGATCTAACACCCGGGTTCTCGATAACCTTCCAAATCACATGGCACATAAAAGAATTGTGTATTTTCTCACAAATATAACGTCATACGGATCCTATAACACTCTTAACAGTTTACGCAAAACTTCGTAACAAAATACATGGAATAACAAGTTCATTCTTGAAAATCATGTAAATTTACATATACTGACTTGAATGAAAAATACAATGAAATTAATGACGAAAGTCTTACGTAATTTACATAAAAAATTATACTACATGAATGGAACTCATCTTAAGATCTGGCCATTCACTAATTCAATGCCCAAAAGAAATATATGAATAAAATTCCTGATTTACTCATTTATTATACACTAGACCAGTTTCATAAGAATATATACACACACACACACACACATATATATATATATATATATATATATATATATATATATATATATATATATATATATATCAGCTATTAATTTATTCCGTGGAAAGCGGAGTTTCAATATGAATAATAGTACCAGGGTTATGATATACATCTTTATTGCTTAGCTTTCGGAAAATCTATTTCCATCATTAGAGCCTAAAATAGGATACAATGTATAAGTTAAAACACAGTATAATGAATATTTAAAACAGAAAATTTAAAATGAACATACAAAAACTTTATGAAATAAAAATAAGAAATTAACATAAAACTATAAAATCAATCTAAATACAAAATAAAAGATTAAAGCGCCAGCGCTATAAACTCACATGAAATAAAATTAAACACAATTTAATTCGTACGTTGCCCGGCCCAGGTTTGGTTTTAGTTTGTGCTGGAATATTGCCTCCATTATTATTAAGTCGAGGTTACTCTGGGAAGTGGCTAAGATGGAAAAATTCCCCTTGGTCATAGGGTGGTCCTCACTTACGGAATGGTCTCTGATGGCTGAATGGGGTGGTTTTGCCATATAATTACCCGTTCTAGGTGAGCGACCGAAGTGCTCAGATAATCTTGCACGGTAATGTCTTTCACTTTTTCCAATATACGATGCATTACAGCGATCACACTTATATTTATATATGACACCCGAACAAAGATCATCTGAGACCCGGTCTTTAAATTTGAAAAATTTGCTAATAGCATTTGAGGGGGAAAACACGATCTTCAATGATACCTGAGGATAAAATTCACGCACAATTCTACTGCAATGATTTCGTATTTTAAAACTGTGGGACCCCAGATATGGAATAGAAAAGAAGATATTTTGCTGAGGAGCAATTAGTTTCCTTTCACAAGGTGGTAGCGTGAGTTTGCTTAGTGTTTTCCCTATATAAGTATCAGTAAAATTATACGGGAATCCATTGTTATAAAGTAGTTTTTTAATATACGTCAGTTCCTTATGAATGTTGAGTTAATTAGAGCAAAGGTTATACGCTCTATAAGTGAGAGTACAGATAAGATTTCTCTTATATTGTATAGGGATAAAAGAGGAGAATTTAGTGCATAAGCCTGTGAACGTTGGTTTCCTGTAGACAGATGTGTTGAACCCATTACCAAATTTATGAATGTTGATGTCAAGGAAAGATATGTTACTATCCATTTCCACTTCACTAGTAAAATTTATATTTTGGTGTTTGGAATTCAAATAGTTTAAAAACAATTGGACATGACTTGGGCTACGAAATAACAAAAATGTGTCGTCGACATACCGTCTATAAAAAAAGAGGTTTAAAATCAGTAGGGCATTCATTTAACCAGGTGTTTTCATAATAGGCAAGAAAGGCATTTGCGAGACTAGGTCCCATAGGGCTACCCATAGCACAACCATCAACCTGTACATAAAACTTTTTATCAAATAAAAACAAACAATCCTTAGCAGACAATCCCAACAGTTCCTTCATCTCCTTCCTTGTAAAGCCATTCACTTGTTCTTCGTCTCCAAACAACTCTTCCACGCAGATATCTATTGTCTCAGTCAAAGGAATATTAGTGAAAAGAGACTCCACGTCAAAGCTTGCCATTGTACATTTTCCCAAGTTTAAGTTTGAAATTTCTATAGCAAATGAAAAAGAATCCTTCACTGTATATTCATTCACTGTTATTGGGGCTATTACCGGAACCAAAAATTTAGCTATATTATAATTGTGCGTCCCACAAGCAGACAAAATAGGTCTTAAAGGACAATTATTTTTATGAACCTTTGGCAGTCCGTACATAATTCCTGGCCTAGATCCTGAGCAGTATAGAGATTGGAAAGTTCCGTTTTCAATGACACCGTTATTCTTTAATTTCCTTAGGAACCTGTTAACCTTATCTTCATATTTCAGAAGATACGAAAAAGTATCAGATGTTAACGGAGCAAATTTTGACCTGTCATTTAAAATGTCCACCATCTTCCCAACATAAGTATTTTTATCCAATAGTACAACACCATTACCCTTGTCAGGTCTAGTTATTACAAGATCATCGTTATTTGACAAGTTCTTAAGAATTCCAATAGTTTCCTTGTCTGAATATTTGTTATTGTTGAATGGATTAAAAGAATAAAATGACCAGTTAGCCAAATACCTTAGTGACTGCTTAAAATACCCGATTCCCTTACTCGAGGGATCATAAAAATCTAGAGTAGAAATGGTTTTGTAAAATTTTTCGAACTGTAAAAAGTGTTGAACATAGTTTAAACGTCGAAGGGGGGAAAACAAACTTTAAGCCCTTGGCAAGAGCAGATTTTTGAATATTTGTTAATACCACCTTAGAAAAATTGAATATCACCTTATCACTAGACACATTACAATCATCTACATACCCCAAGTTTTTTAGCTTCCTTTGTTGGATATGCGTTACATGTTGAATTGACTTACAATTGTTAGTTTCAATAAGATTACTTAAATGTATAAAATCAAGATAAGACAATTTGGATTTTAACAGTTGTTGGTGGTTTTGGAGGAATTCCTGTTTTTGACAATTTCTATAACTACGGGTGCGTTGAAGATTTCTATTAGACAACTTAAAACGCAGAAAATTAGGAACAAGGTCTTGGGCGTGGCAACAATTCAGAAAATGAAGATCACTTGAAAGTTTCTTGAGTTTGTAGTCTTGGCGCTCTGTACTTCGATAAAGAGAAAGCACTGGTTGTCCATATCGTGTTCTCCCCCTCAAATGCTATTAGCAAATTTTTCAAATTTAAAGACCGGGTCTCAGATGATCTTTGTTCGGGTGTCATATATAAATATAAGTGTGATCGCTGTAATGCATCGTATATTGGAAAAAGTGAAAGACATTACCGTGCAAGATTATCTGAGCACTTCGGTCGCTCACCTAGAACGGGTAATTATATGGCAAAACCACCCCATTCAGCCATCAGAGACCATTCCGTAAGTGAGGACCACCCTATGACCAAGGGGAATTTTTCCATCTTAGCCACTTCCCAGAGTAACCTCGACTTAATAATAATGGAGGCAATATTCCAGCACAAACTAAAACCAAACCTGGGCCGGGCAACGTACGAATTAAATTGTGTTTAATTTTATTTCATGTGAGTTTATAGCGCTGGCGCTTTAATCTTTTATTTTGTATTTAGATTGATTTTATAGTTTTATGTTAATTTCTTATTTTTATTTCATAAAGTTTTTGTATGTTCATTTTAAATTTTCTGTTTTAAATATTCATCATACTGTGTTTTAACTTATACATTGTATCCTATTTTAGGCTCTGATGATGGAAATAGATTTTCCGAAAGCTAAGCAATAAAGATGTATATCATAACCCTGGTACTATTATTCATATATATATTTATATATATATATATATATATATATATATATATATATATATATATATATATATATAACGGATTTTGAGCGAAGCGAAAAATCTATTTTTGGGTGAGATGGCCATGTCGTCCTGATGGAAGTTCCTACAGGGTAGCTTCCTAGGGTATATTACAACTACGGCGATATTCCCAGAGAATTTACCTTAAGGTACCAGAATTCTAACTCCTGGAGCGAGTATCCCTCGTGAAAGGGATATCGCGACATATCAGAGGACGTATTCTAGACACGCCACATGGCAATCTGCATCCTGGACAGAGATTTCGTCTCGTAGGAGGTGATTGGCGAGATACGAATTCGGGAAAGAAAAAGGGGGAGCCGCTCCCAAGGCTTCCCTATCCTCCGATTCGTATGCGTGCCTGGCGCCAATCCTGGCGCCATCTGTATTCCTTGTAGCGTACACGAGGTGCTACAGATACTGTATGTAGGGAGGGGTCCTACAGCCCTTTCTTAGAAAGGCAAGGGCGGGTCCATCAGGACGACTTGGCCATCTCACCCAAAAATAGATTTTTCGCTTCGCTCAAAATCCGTTTTTTGGGCTCAAGCCATGTCGTCCTGATGGAAGTGTACCAGAGCATTACTGTATCTGTGGATTCTCAGAACGTGCCGTACTCCCCGGAGGTAATTTTTCCCGGTCGACTAGACCTAGAGACCTAAGATGTTACCGTTATACATCTTTTCAACTAACTGTAAACTATGTTAGAGCTTCCTGCCCCCTACAGGGAAGAGTCCTACTAGACTCTGGAAAAGTCTCGAAGAGTACATATACCTATGTATGAATACCAGGCAAGCTAATATAGTGGTCTCGCCCTATATTAAGTAAAGCATAGTTTGTAAAGAACCACTGCGTCAATATGAAATATCGACCAGTTCTCCGCACAATACTTGTATTGGACAAAGGTTTTATATCCGCATAGGAGGAAAACCAATGCAACATAGCTTGCATAAAGGAACAATTCTATTAGAATTATCCCAGATAAGGTACATAGAATGAATGCTCAATAATACCAATAAATTGACACAGGTGAAGGAGACGCAAGGTTCTCAAGAACCAGATTATTGACAGGCAATAAATAGACAGGTTAACCACAATTATATATATATATATATATATATATATATATATATATATATATATATATATATATATATATATATATGCCCCCTGTGGCCGCGGGGGCATAAAACAATTAGAATAGCGCCAACGTTATCCCTGCGTGTCGTAAGAGGCGACTAAAAGGGACGGGACGAGGGGGCTGGGAACCCCCTCTCCTGTAAAAGTATCCTGTGAGACAGCAACAAAGAGATGGAGCTGGGGGGAGAGTGACTGCTCCCCGCACTCTAGTTTTGGGGTGTTTGAATGTGCGTGGATGTAGTACGATAGAGAGTAAAAGATGTGAGATTGGAAGTATGTTTAGAAGTAGAAGGATGGATGTATTGGCCTTGTGTGAGACAAAGATGAAAGGAAAGGGTGAAGTGATGTTTGGTGAAATGTCTGGTAGAGTGTCTGGGATTGAAAGGGGAAGAGCGAGAGAGGGTGTGGCTTTATTGTTGAGTGAATGGATGACAGGTAAAGTAGTGGAATGGAAGGAGATATCATCTAGGTTAATGTGGGTAAGGGTTAGTTTGGGTAGGGAATGTTGGGCGTTTGTCGGTGCGTATGGGCCAGGTAGTGAGAAAAGTGAAGAAGAGCGGAATGAGTTCTGGAATGAATTAACTAGGTGTGTAGAAGGACTGGGTAGAAGGAATTATGTAGTTGTTATGGGTGACTTAAATGCTAGAGTGGGTGCTGGAGAGGTAGAAGGTGTCATTGGGAAATATGGCGTACCAGGTGAAAATGAGAGTGGTGAGAGACTGGTAGATATGTGTGTTGAACAAGAGATGGTAATAAGTGCTAGCTTTTTTAAAAAGAAAGATAAAAATAAGTATACATGGGTAAGAGTGGCAAATGGAAGAGTAGTAGAAAGGGCATTAATGGATTATGTGTTGATAACTAAAAGAATGTTTGGAAGATTGAAAGACGTGCACGTGTTTAGGGGTATGGCTAACGGTATGTCTGATCATTTTTTGGTGGAAGGAAAATTAGTTGTAGCAAAAGAGTGGGGGAATAGAGTAGGTGGATGTAAAAGGGAGCTAGTGAGGGTTGAAGAGCTAATAAAACCGGGGGTAAAAAGTAAATATCAGGAAAGGTTGAAAATGGCATATGACGAGGTGAGAGTAAGAGAAACTGGTAATTTAGAGGAGGAGTGGAAGTTAGCAAAAGAAAATTTTGTTGGGATTGCAAGTGATGTATGTGGCAAGAAGGTTGTTGGAGGCAGCATGAGGAAGGGCAGTGAATGGTGGAATGAAGGAGTGAAGGTAAAAGTGGAAGAGAAAAAGAGGGCTTTTGAAGAATGGCTGCAGAGTAATAGTATAGAGAAGTATGAAAAATATAGAGAGCAAAAGGTGGAAGTAAAGCGCAAGGTACGTGAGGCAAAGAGGGCAGCTGACCTGAGGTGGGGTCAGGGACTGGGTCAGTCATATGAAGAGAATAAGAAGAAGTTTTGGAAAGAAGTCAAGAGAGTAAGGAAGGCCGGCGCAAGAATTGAAGTGACAGTGAAAGATGGAAATGGAAGGTTGTTAAAAGGAGAGGAGGCAAGGAAAAGGTGGGCGGAATATTTTGAAAGTTTGCTGAATGTTGAGGATGATAGGGAGGCAGATATAATTGCGGTTCCAGGTGTTGAGGTGCCAGTGATGGGAGATGAGAATGAGAGAGAGATTACAATAGAGGAAGTGAGGAGAGCACTAGATGAAACGAGAGTAGGAAAAGCATCGGGTATGGATGGTGTGAAAGCTGAGATGTTGAAGGAAGGGGGTGTGACTGTACTTGAATGGTTGGTGAGATTGTTTAATGTGTGTTTTGTGTTGTCAATGGTACCAGTAGATTGGGTCTGTGCATGTATTGTACCACTATATAAGGGTAAGGGAGATGTGCATGAGTGTTGTAATTCAAGAGGTATTAGTTTGTTGAGTGTAGTTGGAAAAGTGTATGGTAGAATACTGATTAATAGGATTAAGGATAAAACAGAGAATGCAATCTTGGAAGTACAGGGTGGTTTTAGAAGAGGTAGGGGTTGTATGAATCAGATTTTTACAGTTAGGCAGATATGCGAGAAATATTTAGCAAAAGGTAAGGAGGTGTATGTTGCGTTTATGGATCTGGAGAAAGCATATGATAGAGTTGATAGGGAAGCAATGTGGAATGTGATGAGGTTATATGGAGTTGGTGGAAGGTTGTTGCAAGCAGTGAAAAGTTTCTACACAGGTAGTGAAGCATGTGTTAGAATAGGAAAGGAGGTGAGCGATTGGTTTCCGGTGAGAGTGGGGCTGAGACAGGGATGTGTGATGTCGCCCTGGTTGTTTAACTTGTATGTTGATGGAGTGGTGAGAGAGGTGAATGCTAGAGTGCTTGGACGAGGATTAAAACTGTTAGGCGAGAATGATCATGAATGGGAGGTAAATCAGTTGTTGTTTGCGGATGATACTGTACTGGTAGCAGACACAGAAGAGAAGCTTGACCGACTAGTGACAGAATTTGGAAGGGTGTGTGAGAGAAGGAAGTTGAGAGTTAATGTGGGTAAGAGTAAGGTTATGAGATGTACGAGAAGGGAAGGTGGTGCAAGGTTGAATGTCATGTTGAATGGAGAGTTACTTGAGGAGGTGGATCAGTTTAAGTACTTGGGGTCTGTTGTTGCAGCAAATGGTGGAGTGGAAGCAGATGTACGTCAGAGAGTGAATGAAGGTTGCAAAGTGTTGGGGGCAGTTAAGGGAGTAGTAAAAAATAGAGGATTGGGCATGAATGTAAAGAGAGTTCTATATGAGAAAGTGATTGTACCAACTGTGATGTATGGATCGGAGTTGTGGGGAATGAAAGTGATGGAGAGACAAAAATTGAATGTGTTTGAGATGAAGTGTCTGAGGAGTATGGCTGGTGTATCTCGAGTAGATAGGGTTAGGAACGAAGTGGTGAGGGTGAGAACGGGTGTAAGAAATGAGTTAGCGGCTAGAGTGGATATGAATGTGTTGAGGTGGTTTGGCCATGTTGAGAGAATGGAAAATGGCTGTCTGCTAAAGAAGGTGATGAATACAAGAGTTGATGGGAGAAGTACAAGAGGAAGGCCAAGGTTTGGGTGGATGGATGGTGTGAAGAAAGCTCTGGGTGATAGGAGGATAGATATGAGAGAGGCAAGAGAGCGTGCTAGAAATAGGAATGAATGGCGAGCGATTGTGACGCAGTTCCGGTAGGCCCTGCTGCTTCCTCCGGTGCCTTAGATGACCGCGGAGGTAGCAGCAGTAGGGGACTCAGCAGTATGAAGCTTCATCTGTGGTGGAAATGTGGGAGGCTGGGCTGTGGCACCCTAGCAGTACCAGCTGAACTCGGCTGAGTCCCTGGTTAGGCTGGAGGAACGTAGAGAGTAGAGGTCCCCTTTTTGTTTTGTTTCTTGTTGTTGTCGGCTACCCCCCAAAATTGGGGGAAGTGCCTTTGGTATATGTATGTATGATATATATATACATAAGAAGAGGATAACCCAAAACTTTAAGCATAAGTATGATAGTAAACAGAGCTTGTTTGTCTGAAAGAAAAAACATTAGATGCCACTTTTAAGATACCGAGGTATCAAAGTCATAAAAGCCTGTATTACAAATCAATGACATTAGGGTTAGAAACGCTCGGCACACATGTCTGCACTTATGCTAGGTTCACCTTCGGAAATGGAACAGTCTGGATGGGCAACACAGTGCCCTCACTTAGTTTGTAGTACAGTATGTAACTACACACTCACCCTGGAATTAATCGTCCCAATTAACACCACTGTTCCTCGCAGAGTTAAACAGTAGGGTTAACACCGCGACCCACTGCTACCACAGATCTCTTTTAGTTCCTCTACTTGCTTCGCATAGTGGCGAAAGAACACTCTGGAAGACTTCCAGCCAGTGTATGAACGGAGATGTTCAAAATCCATACAATTAAAGAAATTTAAGGATGAGGCAACTTTCCTCGGATCGTGACCTGCGGGTGTATTGTCAGGATCCGCTCTGCGAATAAAATATGTGATTTTCGCTCTGAGTTGATTCAGAGATAAATTTGAGCCTGATGTTTCTCCCCTGAATAGTTAACCACCCTTGAAGTCTGAAGTTCTATGAAGATAGACCTTTAGGCATTCTACTGGACATAGAGATGCATCTTCTTTCAGAGGGCAGATTCTCCAGGGACCCCACCTGTTGGTGGGTAACTCATTCTTGGCGAGAAACGTAGGATCCGGAAACAGGTTCAGTTCTCCCCCATCCAGGAACTGAACACGACCTGCCTCTCTCGAGAGGCTACAATCTCACTAACCCTGGCCCCGGACGTGAGTGCAAAAATAGGAAAATAACTTTTTGTGTCAAATCCTTTAACGCACACTCTTCATTGCTCAACAGAGAAGCGAAATGAAGAACTTGTCTAAAGACCATGAAATGGGCTTTTGAGGTGCTGAAGGTCTGAGCCTAGCACAGGCTTTCGGGACTTTATTAAAGATCTCGTTACCTAGGTCGACCTGGAAGGCATGTCAAAGCAGACTTACACGCTGAAATCGTGTTCGCTGCCAATCCTTGACCATGGAGGTGGAGAAGAAAGATAAGCAGAAGTCTGTCAAGATCTCCTGCGGATTCTTCGCCTTGACAAAAGGCCACCCATTTTCTCCAAGATGACTCATATTGCCTTCTAGTAGATTTGCACTTATATTCCTCAAGGAAGTCTATACTGGCTTTCGAAATCCCGAAACGCTTTCCCACCGCTAGGGAGAGAAAATCATGAGCTGCAGGGTCCGGGTTTTCTGTAATGAGGCGCAGACAGTTGACTTCTGGACTCGCTGGGTCAGAACTGGATCTGGTAGTGGTACAAACTTCAGCTACAGTTCCAATGCCAGGAGGAACCACACGCTGTTCGGCCACTTGTGGGCCACTATTGCCGCTACCCCTTGAAGGATCTCAGTTTGTTGAGGACCCTCAACAGAAGGTTGTGAGGAGGGAACAGATAAATCTTGGACCATCTGTTCCAGTCGAGGGACATCGAGTCCACTGCTTCCGCTAAGGGGTCCTCGTACGGGGCACGTACAGGGGAAACTTCTTGTTGTCTTTCGTCGCAAAGAGGTCTATCTGCAGTTCTGGGACTGATTCAGAATGAAGGAGAATGATCCTGCGTCTAAGGACCATTCCGACTCTATCGGTGTGAACCTGGATAGAGCGTCCGCTGTCACATTGCGGACTCCTTGAAGGTGAACTGCCGACAGGTACCACTTCTTCTTTTCCGCTAATCGGAAGATGGCCAACATCACCTGGTTGAGAGGTGGTGACCTCGATCCTTGTCGATTCAAGTATCTCACAACTACCTCGCTGTCTATCACCAACCTTATGTGGATCGAGTGACGCGGGGAGACTTTCTTTAAGGTAAGGAGCACTGCCCTAGCTTCTAGAAAGTTTTATGTGAAAGGTCTTGAATAGCTTGGACCAAGTCCCCTGGACTTTTTTCCGATGAGAGTGACCTCCCCATCCCTCCTTCGAGGCGTCTGATTGAATCGTCACCGACGGGGGAGGTGGCTGAAGAAGAACCGACTTCTTTAGATGTCTGGCTTGGGACCAAGGCCTGAGAAGAGTACTTAGCCGAAGCGGCTGGTCTTCTCAGATCTCTTTGCGCGTTTGATACATAACTTCTCCAAACTCCGATTGCATCCTTTAGCTGTGCTCTTAGCACTGGGTCTGTCACCGAAGCAAACTGGAGAGAGCGCAGTACCCTCTCCTGCTCGTGTCTTGATATCCTTTCGGAATCTAGAAGTCTCTTGACAGAACCCGCTATCTCCTTCCTTTTCTTCGCCGGGGTGGAGAAACGGTGTGACAAAAGGTCCCAGTGGATTCCCAGCCACTGGAACTTTTGAGATGGAGAAAGTCGAGACTTTTTCTGTTGATCTTGAAGCCTAGGTACTCTAGGAACTGGATCACTTGACTGGAAGCTTGCAAGCATTCTGGCTCGGATGCTGCCCACACCAACCAGTCGTCCAGGTAGGCTACTACCTGAATTCCCTTTAGGCGTAATTGTTTGAGAGCTACGCTCGCAAGCTTCGTAAAAATCCTTGGGGCTATGTTTAGCCCGAATGGCATGGCTCCGAAGGCGTATAGTCTTCGTTGTAGCCTGAACCCTAGGTAGGGGGAGAGTCGATGGCTAATTGGAATGTGCCAATAGGCGTCTGACAAGTCTATAGAGACGGAATATGCCCTCTTGGGCAGTAAGGTCCTTATGTGTTGCAGTGTTAGCATTTTGAATTTGCAATTCACTATGAACTTGTTGAGTGGCGACAAGTCCAGAATGACTCTGAGCTTTTCCGAGTCTTTCTTGGGAACACAAAACAGCCTCCCTTAGAAATTGATGGGCTTCACCCTTCGGATCACCTTTTTTCTCCAACATTTCTTGAACGTACTCCTCCATAACGGGGGTGGAGTGTTGGAAAAACCGAAGGCACGGGGGTGGAGTGCTGTACCAGCTCCCGCCCAGTCCATTCTTGAGTAGGCTGTGGGCCCAGGGATCGAAGGTCCACCGATCCCGAAATTTCAGAAGTCTCCCTCCTACCGGTATCACCTCACTTGGACTGCCGTCCTGAGGTCTTGCCTTCCTGACCACGACCACCCCTGAATCCCCTTCCCCTTGAGGGGCGTCTTAGACGAGCCTCTGGCTGCTCGTCTAGGCTTTGCTCGAAAGGAAGTAGACTGCCCTTCGAACGCTGGGGTGAATGCCGTGGACTGTGTCGACACGGCCTGGGGTACCCACTGAAAAGTGGTCGGGGTTTGTGCCACGATCTGGGGCACTGGGGGCAATGGCAATTGCAGTTGCTGTTGCTGTCTAAGAGGCTTGGCTGGCCGAGACGGTAGCCTAGTCCTCATAGTCTTCCTCTTTGGTTGAGGACCCTCATCCAGGGAAGACTTTCTTTTGATAGCAAGGCCCCACTTCTGGAGAAGGTTTCTATTCTCCAAGGCGGCCTTATCAACAACTTCTTTGACCAAGTCGGTAGGGAAAAGGTCTTTTCCCCAAATGTTGGAGGAGATTAGTTTCTTTGGTTCGTGCCTCACCGTAGCCGAGGTAAACACGAACTCCCTACAAGCTCTCCTTGCCTTGACGAAGCCATAAAGGTCCTTCGTCACTGTGGCCAGATGAGACTTGGCCACTACCATGAACATTTCATGGACCTTGGGGTCACTTGCCATCGTCTCGAGAGTAGTCTGAAGAGACATTGAGGCAGTCAGTCTTTCTTTTGTATCGAACTCACTTCGCAAAAGAAAGTCAGACAGCTTAGGGAGGTCCTTGCCGAACTGACGTCCGGCAATATCATCCTCCAACTTTCCAACTGAGAACGTAAGATGGACGTCCTTCCAGTCTTTGTGGTCCATAGGCAGGGCCAGCGACAAGGGTTTACACTCCTCTAGGGAGGGGCAAGACTTGCCGGCCTCGACTGCTTTTAGTACAGCCAGAAACCCTTTCTGTAAAAAGGGGAAGGCTCTAGTAGGCGAGGACACCAAGGAAGGGAGCTTCCTATTCAATGCGGCTACCTTTGAGTTAGAGAAGCCCCTCTCTTTCATCGAGGATGAAAGTAGAGCTTGAGCCTTAGCATGGTCCATCACTATGACCTCCTTCGGCTCTGTCTCCTCCTTTGAAGCTGGTTCCTTCCTCAGCCGGACATAACAGTCCGGATATGATGCCTTGCTGGGCCAGAATTCCACCTCCTCCAGGGGAACTGAGCCCAGCTTATCCGAGATGACGATCTTTCCAGTCGTCATCGGCATGTGCTCAGCATACCTCCATGGGATAGCATCTGAGCACAAGGGAAGGTCTTTCACATTGAGCTTTTTCTGGGGCCCATGTGATTCTGCAAGGCACTGCATTCGCAGTTCCATTGCAGCCGCCTTCTCCTGATTCTCCTTCTGCATTTGTTGGATCATTCCAACAATAGAAGAGAGGGCCTGTCCCAGCTCTACTGGGAGACCGGCCGATGTAGAGGGAATAGGCTCCGGAATCTGAACCGGAGTAGCCAACACCTCGTCGACGTCTACCTCTACAACGTCTGGGGCTTGAACTTCATCCTGGGCTTCTGCCAGGAGGTCTTCCTCCTGACACCCGTCCACATCAGACATCCTGTCATCTAACTGGATGTCTTGCATCGTGACTGCGACTTCTACGTCCACCTGGACTTGATCTTGAGGGATCTCCTCTTGAGGCTGGGGAATCACTGCATCAGCTGATGCCTTAGGGAAAAGATACGCCCTCATCTTTTCACTTGGAAGATAAGGGCCAGAAGTGTTCTTTTGGAAGCCCCTTACCCAGGTACGAAGCTTCTTCCTAGCTATATCCCTTGATTCCTCCGTCCTAGGGGAATTAAAGGTCTCAGTAATCAGGTTAGTGCACACAGTACATACCTGAGGGTCCCAATACCGGAGATCATCCTTGGAGACAGCGTATGCTGCGTGTCTCCTACAAAACTCATGTCCGCAGAGGTTCTTGCTGCTGACATTGCAGAAAGCACTTCCCTACTTCGGAGTGTCCTTCTGTAAAGAGAAGAAATTTCCATGAGTATCAAGTGAACTATGTATCACTGGATATGCATAGTATAGCATAACAATTCAGAAAGGAAAGACACACACTTGTGTTTCCCTCACAACCCATTGTTGCAGCCTTCCAGATAATAAAATCAAAATGGTTTATCTCTTCTAGAGTAACCAATGCAAGGTTTCCAGAGGAAACAGGTGGAGCTCACACCTAAGCAATGATTTTAAAATCCTGGATAATAGACAGGAAAGAACTCAGCTTCCTATCTGTAGGGCAACAGCAAAGGGATGTGCAAGAAAACACAATAGTGTTAGAAGACACAGTGCTGTACCAAAACCCTTACCATAGTTTTCTTCTTACTGTATATGTTATACTGAAGAATACTAGTACAGTATAGGGGGATGTGTGCCGGCCTGCCTTTGCCGGCCGGCACACACCTCAACTAGCTTTAAAGTATACTACTTAACAGCTATAGGGCGGCAGCACTCTGGTTCAAATGCCTGTGCCGGTCGGCAGCAACTGCCAGCCGGTAACAGCCAATGTTGGCCGGCAATGGCTGCCGGCCAGCAACTACACAAGGTAGTACCCAGCTGCCAGCCACACTCTTGGTGACCGGCAGACAAGGGCTGACATAAGCCGGCCGGCAAAGGTACAAGACCGATGCCAGCCGGCAGCAAAAGAACCCGAGGACTACACCTGCCCGGCTGCCGGCCTCATAGGCCGGCAGCCGGGTCAGGTACAGCACTAGAAGAAAAATAGAATGGATGCCGGGATAAGAGTGTACACAACCTCCAAGCCCGGCAACCGAAAGAGTGCATATAAGGAAGGGGAGAAACTAATTCAGGCTTCCTGACCAATGCCGTCTGGCTCTGCCGGCAGGCATGGATGAGGGACCAAGAGAGGTACGGGCAGCACTCGAAAACATAAGACCCTTGCCGGCCAGCAGCTCTGCCGGCCGGCAAGGGGCTGAGTCAATTCCACATCCTAACCTATACTAGGTCCAGATGTAGAACGACGTACAGTACAGTAATGGCTCGGCCATTACGAAGAAAGAGGGGGAAGGGACAAGAGGGTCCTGCCAACCTTGCTTTAGTGACAGATCACCCGCAGCCAAGAAAATTATCTTAGCCTAAGGGAGATCTAAGGGGGAAGGCCAGCAATACTTGCCAGCTCCCAGAGCACCAAAGCAAGGAAGGCGTTGCTACTCCCAAGGAAAGAACTTATCCTCCCCCGAGAACAGCAACAAGGACTAGTCTGGTAGATCACAAAAGAAGGAATCATATCCACAGAAACCTTCGGTAGTGACCTAAGGGAGCTAAGCTCCCTTTGTCTGTGTTAGGTCAGCGAGGGGGACTCAGCCCCAAGCCAGACAACACAGACTCAGACTAAAAAACTCTGTTGTTCTGTCCCTCTTGAACCATAACTACAGGAACAGGAAGGTACAGTAACACCCTAGTATATTTTTATCGAAAATAAATTCGGAAAAAACCACTTAGGGATAAGCCCAAGGCTTAAACAGAGGGAAAGGGATTGCATACCTTCTCCGAAGAAAAGAAAGCAACCGGGGAGTATGATAAAGTATACTAAGGCTCCATAAGCAACTAGCCTAGGCACCAAGAGAATCGATTACCTAAATCACCGAAACTCACTCGTATACTATCTTGGAAATATTCCACACAGTCTAAAATGTATAAAATATAGCCTAAAGCTTCAATAAAATTTTAATTACACTCGGAAAAACCATAATCATGCATGAAGTACTAGGACCAAACGACTAGGCTACATGGCCTAGCGTAGGCCAGAATGGCGAATACTTCGCCAAATAATACTAAGCACGAAAGGAAATCCTATGTAATGCTAAATAGCTAAAATTTATTAAAGCAAAACAACCAGGAATGTCGCTCTGACTAACTAATTTATACCTAGCGAGCGACAGCGTCCAAGACGCCTCTGGTAGGCTACGGCTCTTGTATCAAAGATTAATCCTATTAATCACTCAAAATTTTACCAAGAGCCTACATTTATACATAAAAGACACTATACTCAACTTATCAGAGGCCGACGAAGACGGAGAAGCCATGAAAAGTAGAATAAATCCAAGATTTGCGAGAAAAACAGGAAAAAACACCGAGTTGTTAAGCTACGCAAAAAGGAATACAGATGGCGCCAGGATTGGCGCCAGGCAGGCATACGAATCGGAGGATAGGGAAGCCTTGGGAGCGGCTCCCCCTTTTTCTTTCCCGAATTCGTATCTCGCCAATCACCTCCTACGAGACGAAATCTCTGTCCAGGATGTAGATTGCCATGTGGCGTGTCTAGAATACGTCCTCTGATATGTCGCGATATCCCTTTCACGAGGGATACTCGCTCCAGGAGTTAGAATTCTGGTACCTTAAGGTAAATTCTCTGGGAATATCACCGTAGTTGTAATATACCCTAGGAAGCTACCCTATAGGAACTTCCATCAGGACGACATGGCTTGAGCCCAAAAATATATATATATATATATATATATATATATATATATATATATATATATATATATATATATATATATATATATAAGACGATGAATAAATTCCAAGTTAACTTAAAGTCAGTGGAATGTAGCGTAATAGCTTGTGTGGTAGAGTCATGTTTGGAGGGCAAAGAATCAGTTATATTACGAGAAACAGAAGCAGTGAAGGATTTATCGATAGTATCGAGTATGCATAACGTAACTAATGGTGATATATATATATATATATATATATATATATATATATATATATATATATATATATATATATATATGTATATATATATATATATATATATATATATATATATATATATATATGTATATATATATATATATATATATATATATATATATATATATATATAGGGGTATTAAACAATAGAGGGGTTACCCTCACCTTGGAGAAAAATGTAAAATTAAAGGAGTTGGGGCGTCTTCTAAACCGTTGAAGATAGTGCCTGAAGTGATGGAACCCGTGGTGAAATTGATAATGTTTAGAAAAGGAGATAAGAGATTAAACTAACAAAAAGGCAAAGTCAAAGCAGCATTGAACCACTTAGATTTTCCCAGTACAAATGGGAAGCTTTTAGAGGTGTTATGGAAATATCGAGATTTAATAGCTCTAGATGGCAATTCCGAAAATCGGCTGAAATTTTCAAAAAAAAAATGTCGGCCCGAAAATCGGCTGAAATTTTCGAAAAAAAATTTCGGCCCGAAAATCGGCCGAAATTTTCGAAAAAATTATTAGGAGTAACAGATAAATCAAGCATGAAATTAAAGTCTCAGATGATCTCAATTTAATTTATATTCCAGTGTATCGAGTAGCACACTTGCAAAGAAAAGCGATTGAAGCAGAGGTTAACTGAATATTAGCAACATGAATCGTATAACCGTCCCATTCACCATGGCCTTTCTCACTCCTGTGCATGCCAAAAGCAGACGTAACACACTGTATTGTAGTAAATTTCAGACAACTCGACAAGCATACAATAACTGATCTGTACTCAGTGCCAGCAATGAGAGACTTAGTCTCGACAATTGGCTGAAAATTGGTATTTGCAACCATCCACCTCCTAATGGGGTTGTTACAAATCCCGTTGGTAGAAACGTCAAAACCTCAAACCTTATTTACCACTAGTTCAGATAGCCCTATCATCTTTGTAAGATTAATGGATATGGTGTTCGCAGGAATGCTGGGTAAGGATCTTTTTGTTTATATAAATGACCTAATAGTCTGTAGCATTACGGTCAAAGAACACCTTAAAATCTTGGAGAAAGTGTTGTAAAGGATAAAGGGGGCAAATCTAAGATTAGACTTGAAGAAGTGTACATTCCTTAACCGTTGGGGGAATCGTCAAAACCTCAAATCTTATTTACCACTAGTTCAGGTAGCCCTATCACCTTTGTAAGATTAATGGATATGGTGTTCACAGGAATTCTGGGTAAGGATCTTTTTGTTTATATAAATGACCTAATAGTCTGTAGTGATATGGTCAAAGAACACCTTGAAATCTTAGAAAAAGTGTTGCAAAGGTTAAAGGGGGCAAATCTAATATTAAAATTAAAGAAGTGTTCATTCATTAAAAGTAAGATCAAGTATTTGGGTCACACCATCAGAGAAAGGGAGTAGTAGTGAGTCAAAGGAAAATTAAGGCAATTCAACAATATCCTCAACCGCAGGATGACAAATGGTAAAATAGTTTTGGGATTTGACAGGATTTTATAGAACTATCTTGAGCATTTATGTACGAATAGCAGCACCTCTGACCGATCTGTTAAAAAACTGAAGGAAATGTTAATTAAATCGCCAATTTTGACGTTACCCAATTACAGGCGAGAATTTTTCATAGTGTTGAATGCTAGTGATGAAGGAATAGGAGCGTGCATTATGCAGAAACTGGAAGGAAAATTCGAGGCATTAGCCTACTATAGTCGGAAACCAAAGGGGTCTGAGAAAAATTACAGTGTTACCGACAAGGAGCCATTGGCAACAATTGAATCATTGAGAAATTCTAGATATATAATTTTGGGGTATAAAGCAGCCATATTTACCGATCACATGGCTTGCCTAGAGTTGTTAAAAATTCCAAACCTATCGGGGAAGAGGGCAAGATGGTTCATGACTGCACAAGATACACTATAGACTATGAGGATGCAACAGGTTTGCATGGAAATATAATGGTGGTGAACTATGTTAGGGAATAGCATTAGATAAGTTTGAAAAAGAAAAAGAAAATGACATGGAGCTAGCCAAAATCATAGGGTATTTAAAGAACGATAATTCGAATTTATGGGTAGTAGGTTGGCCAGGGCACCAGCCACACGTTGTGATACTACTGCAAGAGAGTTATTGGGTCCTTTGACTGGCTTATTTTCCTTTGCCTATACACCGAGTATTCTGGCCTATTCTTTCCACATTCTTCTCTCTCCTCATACACCTGACAACACTGAGATTACCAAACAATTCTTCTTTGCTCAAAAGGTTAACTACTGCACTGTACTTGTTCAGTGGCTACTTTCCTTTAGGCAAGCGTAGAAGAGATTCATAGCTTTGGGGAGGAGCTCTTCTTGATGAAGGACACTCCCAAATCAAATCAGTATGCTCTAGTCTTGGGTAGTACCATAGCCTCTGTACTATGGACTTCCACTGTATTGGGGTAGAGTTCTCTTCCTTGAGCGTACTCAGGCACACTTTTCTATATTTTTTGTCTTCCTTTTTAAAAGTTTTTATAGTTTATATATGAAAGATTTATTTTATTGTTATTGTTCTTAAACTTCCCTGGTAGTATATTTCCTAATTTGTTTCCTCACTGAGCTATTTTTCCTGTTGGGGCCCTCTGGCTTATAGCATTGTGCTTTTCCAGCTAGGGTTGTAGCTTAGCAAGTAATAATAATAATAATAATAATAATAATAATAATAATAATAATAATAATAATAATAATCGAATAAGAAATTGAAAAAAAATCTGTTGGTGTCCTTTGAATGAATTTAAGATCAAAGAGGGTATACTAGTAAGGGAAACACAATGCACAGGTAGTGGGCTTATACCAAGACAAGTATGGCAACAAGTCGTGCCAAAAAATCTAGTTCTAGTTATTGTGGAAAATGTGCATGACAATGACGAAAGACTGCACTCGGGAAGAGATGAAACTATCAGACTGGCTAAATTAACTTATTATTGGAAAAATTTAGTTAAGGATATTACAGCAATAAGTGCAACACATACAAAGGTCAAGCAAAACACCAGTTCCAATTGGATTTTATCCCATACCGAGCAGTGTCTTGGAAAGAGTAGCCATATATCTAATTACAGGACTAGATACCACCATTCAATGGAATAAGAACATTCTGGTGTGCATTGCCACACAGACAGGGTTTGTGGAATTAATCCGGGTCAAACCAAAGACAGCTAAGGAATGCGCTGAGGCACTGCTTGATAAGATTATTTGTAGATATATAGCATCCAGAATGTTAATTTCTGATATCGGCATGGAATTCTATAATAGCCCAAAGTTGAGATGACTTTAAACACGAGCACACACACGAGCGCAAAAGAAATCTCTGTAAAAGTCCTCATCGGGTACGAACCAATGCTACCCTATGAGTGTCTAGTTATGTCAAAAAAACCTGTTTATGTGGACGATGTTATGCAACATTAGTTAAGAAGTTTCAAGGTCATGCACAATACGTTGCAGGCCAATTTGAAAAAAAGCACAAGAAATGATAGTAAGTTAGCAAAATTAAGTAACAAAGGTAGAAGAGTACAAGGAAAGGGACCTAGTATACGGGAAAGTGGATGTGCTGGCAGGAAGACATTACAAGTTAGAGTGTTAATTTAAGGGCCCCTACAAAGTATTAGAGGTATTGTTTGATAAGAAGATTAGGTTATGTAACCCAAGGGACAGGTCAATAGTACAAGTTACTCACAAGTACAAGCTCAAGCCATTGAAGACTAAACCGTAAGGGAATACAGATTTGTAAGATAACGAGCAAGACAAAGGGAAAAATTCGAAACAAGTTGAATTTTATGAGAAAGTCATTATACAAAGACATGAGAATGACAAATCTATGTGGTATTCGATTGTACTCGGAAACAGACATTAAATTGGAATAATGTAAATTGATTTTTAAGCTTAGTTTTAACGTATTCAAAACTTGGGGGAGTGTTTCAGAACATGAGTACTTCGTTTGCAAGTAATTGGGTATTCAAAGTATGTAGATTTTAAGAATTTCTTTGAAACTTAAATTACGACAACGATATTTGGTGTAAACAAAATAATAGACATGATTATAAGCTAAATTGCATAATGCATTTATCTCAGCTTTGAGGATTAAATTCAAGTAAGATAAGGCACAAGGTTAATTACATTATTATATCCAGTTATTTTTCGGTTTTATTGTTCAATAATGAGTTTCATTGATAATATTGGTATACAAAATATGAATTTGATTGAAAATATAAAGTACATTATATTTGAGAAATTAGTTTTCATTTGATGAAAATAAGTTTAATGGTAAATTTATTGATATGCATGATACTGGTTCACCCTGTGGAAGTGATTTGCCAATTTTAAGTACTAAGTATTATCCTATGGAAACCATTACAGGAAACCAGAAACTGCAACACAAAACACGTGAAGATGTACGGGACAAGATGAGATAAGATCTTGTCCTGAAGAAGAACACAGGAGTTAAGGAAAACAAGATGTTATTCTGAATGATTTAGAGAGGAAGTACAGATGAGGTCATCTGTGGCAGGTTGTGGGGCAGCTTTTACCGGAACTTGGGTTTTCAGCTATATAAACACATGTTGTGAGAGGCAGAGTAGGTCTACATGTAATCCAAGAACGCCTATTAACAAGTGATAGATTAGTGACAAAGCCCCACCCTAGGTAGAAAATAAATGGCCTTGCCATCGTGGAGAAAGGTGAAGTTCGAGATTGGAAAAGAAATAGTGCCGGACAGACAAATGAAATCATACAATCTCTTTGGTCAGAGGGTCACTTTAGTATCTAGTCATTTTTTTTAGGGCGTGTCAGAAAAAACACAGATCACTAATCAGGCACCTATGCCCAAAGATGTACTTAGTAGGGCGTGTCCTGAATTGTCCTAGGGCCTTGCAGAGGTCAAGAACAGACAGAGAGGCCCCAGGTCATCAACAGATATGGAACAAACCCTCCACAGGTTTGGCCCCAACATCATTAACTTTGTGTTCATTACTTGTTTATCAAACAATTGTTGAACGTGTAACTCTGCTTATCATTGAGATCCATGCTACCAATTATGACTCCTATTACACACACATACACACACATACACACACATATATATATATATATATATATATATATATATATATATATATATATATATATATATATACTATAGTCCCGTGTTCTGGAACCAATGTATAATATTACATATATTACGGCTGGCAAGCTACACAACCCTCTCGAGTTCCAAACTCACTTGTTTGTTTTTACATTGAATCTGTTACACTTGGAAATATTAATATCCGAGCTCGGGAACAGTTATATAACTCCCAGACAGCAATATACAAATACACTTGATATCCAAAGGCCTCTTAAGTACACTCAAAACAAAAGTGGCTAATTATTATTACCATATGATAAAAAAATTTCTTACTTCGATCCATTAACAGGATACGAGTGAGTATGAAATATACACTGGTGATTGAAATAATACACTCTTTACAAAAATAAATATATTCAATATAAATTACAAAACTTTGAAGGAGTTTACATAAAACAAAAATAAACCACTCAAAGTACTAACTCTGAACAAAACTTAAATTAAAACAAAAAGAATGTTTACAAACTGAAAATTATATAATCACTTGACTCTATATATTAAATATGAATAAACCTTAGACTAAAGCAAAAGAAATGATTACACTCTGGAAATTATATAATCCCGTTTCACTGAAAAATAAAATTTTACACAGTTAATTAGTCTTAACACTTAATGAAAACAGTTAACCTTATAACGATACAAATATACTTCACGTTTCTTACTTGCACAAGGCCAGTTACAAAAATTTACACAATACCAACACTCACCACAACACAATAAATTTAGAATCCCCTCCCAAATTTACAGCAATGTTTTAACTCACTACACACAATTTACTCTGGGGCACAAAATCACTTTGAAGAGGACACACTAGAGAGAGAGGGAATTTTGGCTCTTTCACAGGACGGCTGTTTCTCTTCTGCTGCTATGCAGCCCTGGAGGGCATATATATATATGAATTTAGTAACTTCTTGAACATTCTAATAGATTATTCTCCTGGCTTGAGGGCCAGCCTCTAGCGCCGCCAGAGTTATCAACCATATAAAAATTCAGGGATGAACCTTGGTTTCAGACAACTCTCTCTCTCTCAGCTGCTTCGCCCACCCACCATTCTTGGAAATAAATAAAAAGATATAATCTAACACTAGGGTTTTCGAGAACCTTCCAAAACTCGTAGCAAATATAGAAATTGCGTATTTTCTCACAAACATGACGCAATACCTCATAAAAATATAAAAAAAAAAACATTTACATAAGCCCTTGTTCATATCTCGTATGGATCTATAGCACTCTTAAATATATTAAGTAAAACTTCTCAACAAAACACGTGAAATAAAAAGTTAATTCTTAAAAAGAACGTACATTTACATATAATGACTTGAATGAACAATACAATGAAATTAACGACGAAAGTCTTACATAATTTACATACCTGACTTATATCTACATTAGAGGAACTCATCTTAAGAGCTGGCTATTCATCTCTTCAATCCACATAGGGAAACATACCTTACTCACTCTACACTAGAACAGCTTCGTAAGAATATATATATACAGTATATATATATATATATATATATATATATATATATATATATATATACATAATATATATATATATATATATATATGTGTGTGTGTGTGTGTGTGTGTGTGACTATCCAATAACTGATCATATCCACGTAATTAATCAGGTGATGGAAAAATCAACAGAGTATGACAAACCACTATGTATGGAATTTATAAACATTGAAAAAAAAAGTTTTTGATTCTGTCAAAATCTCAGCAATAATGAACAACTTTCAAAAACAAGGAATAGAAAAATATTATGTTAGAACACTTGAAGATTTATATACAGAGAGTACATTAGCCCTAAAACTATATACAGATAGTTTAGTGAGAAAATTCGATTAAAAAAGGTTTTAGACAGGGAGACTCCATCTCTTCTAAATTATTCACAGTATGCCTAGAAGAAGTTTATAAGAATCTAGATTGGGAAAATGTTGTAATGAATATTAATGGGGAATTCCTTAACAACTTAAGATTTGCAGATGACATAGTTGTGTGTTGTTAATCATGGGAGGAATTACAAAAGATAATAGAATATGTGGATAGAGAAAGTAGAAATGTGGGACTAAGAATAGATATGAGGAAAATTTGGATAATGTTCAATGAAAATACAGAGACAAACCTCTGGAGATTTTTGATGAATATATGTACCTGGGACATCTGGTAAGTGTTTGCCCAGGACACGAGACCGGTTTCTATGAACAATTTTTTTAAAAGAGTAACATCATATAACGTCTGTTAGGTGTTATTTTATCAAAGAAACCCCTTTGCTTCTCTCTTGTTCTCTGCGACTGATATGAAAAGAGATTTTTATCCTTTTTGGACTTCGTAGTGAAGTAAATCAGTACCTTATTTCAATTAATTCATTGTGTGTAAACGATATCCAACTTTGATGTCGTCTATAAGTAGAACTGAGTTTTTTCCTAGTTGTTTACTTCAAGAATGACGATATAAAGCATAGAAATACAAAATGCAATATAGGCAGGAAGTGATTCTTTCAGGATACAAATGTTGGTGCATTGAATTTATGGCACTATGGCCATATGGCCCAGGCTTGGGTACAGGATGGTCCTTCACGGAGGACAAAACCACCCACTTTAAAGGTCATGGAATGACAGAGACAAGGAACTGTGAAAATGTCCTAGAGACTGACCATATATACCGTACATATGATTGACGACCAAGGACCCTCTCTATCCAAACTAGGACCAGGGAGGGCCAAGACAATGGCTGTTAGTCACTTATTAGGTAGACCTATGGGCTACACCAAACCACCTTAGTTCACAAGGATAGTATGAATGCAGACACAACAAGAAACTATCGAGTTTGAGCAGGGACTCAAACCCTAGTCTGGCAGATTGCTAGGCAGGGATTTTTTTCAATAAGCAACTGCGCCATGAAGGAAATTTAAGATGTTTGCCTGCAAGATGGAAAAAAGCAAGCGAAAAATGAGGTATAGTAGGAGGCTAAGACGTAGGCACAGTCAAAGGGTTGCTGTAAAGCCAATTTAGTATTACCTACAGTGCACCACGTGAGGTGCGTTGCTAAGATTTTCCCCTAATTAGAAAATGCATGTGAAGTAAGTCCCTTTGAAAAAAAAAAAAAAAAAAAACTGGCTATCGGATCTATGAAAGGGGAGCATTTAGAATTTAAGTAACATATTAAAATGGATTTAAAGCTATGGTTTTAATTACATTTTACATATTGCCTTAGTTGACCGTATCTAATCTTGTTTTCATTAATCTTGTAATAATAATGTTTGATTGGACAGAAATTGAGTGATTACCCTTGCATTAAACTGAATAATCAAATGAGCGTGAGTCATGAGTTGACAAAATTTCAATGCACTAACAAAACCACTTAAGTTATTTGCTAATTTGAAATCTTATCTCTAACATCAGGTGTTATTGAACTATCAGCGAAATCAACTGGAATACTAAGTACATTAGTGATCTATTTCCCTTTGGATATCTTATTCTATCTATTATACTGCAATTTAGTCCGGATTTTAAGTCGCGTCCAGAATTAAACATTATAGGACATTTCTTAGTCATGGATTTCCACCCGAAAATAAATTTCTCAATAAGTCACCCGTTACATACCATTTAATCATCAATATCTGAAAAAGGATAATCCAAAACGCTAATTGGTTTCCTAGTTATAATAGATGATGGCTTCTCAATATTGCAATAGATAAAATTAGCAAAATTTTACGCCAAGTATTACAAAATAAGCTAAATTAACAGCAACACGCTAGCAGTGCAAAGTACATGGAAAAGTAAACATGTGATGCAAGATAATCGATCTAATAAGATAAATATAAGTATTGATGAGCCTTATTCATATTTCGCTTAGAAAATATCTTAAAAGTTCAGTTTTCGCTCCTATTATATATATTAGTCAGTAGAAATCATGCTTTTACTCTCTCTGGAAGCCATAAGTATACCACAGGGAAAGACATTTGAGGCCACTACTAGATTAATCGTAGCAGAGGATAACATGTTTTGGCTTAATGAAAGTAACCACCATTTATAATTCAAAGTCTTTTTATTTTTTAATTATGAACGGATATTATGGACATTTCTTCCATGACTTTTACTGCCCAAATTATAATATAAAAGTCAGTTCTTTATGCTCAACAAAATCGAAGTCATCACTGTAGTCAACCTGGACTATTCTAAACTCATATCCTATATAAAGTTTATTTCTTCGACAGAGTTTTTTAGGATCGAATAAGGTAGGATAGTTACACCTTTGTTTACCCATATCTTTACCAATTATCACAGAACAAATGTCTATATTCATAACACCTAATAGATCCAAGTCTTAATGTCACGGGCCTATACACCACACCAACAATAAATGTAGTTGTTCCTAGTCCATTGCAGGACAAAGGCCTCAGACATGTCTTTACTCTTAAATCAACCTAGTTTTAGTGGCCGTAACTAGTAGAGCTTTGCTGATCATGGTCATACACAAATCCTTTCACCACGTTATATCCCAAGTAACTGGCTTATATATATATATATATATAGATATATATATATATATATATATATATATATATATATATGTATATATATATATATATATATATATATATATATATATATATATATATATATATATATATATATATGTGTGTGTGTGTGTGTGTGTGTGTGTGTCCTTTTCCCTTGTTCCCGAGAAATACAACTCAATAGTTCAATAGTCACTGTTGCGTTCACACTATATGGCCAAATCAAGGAAGAATTTCCTGCTCAGCACAATTTTCCAATCCTCTAACACAATCGTCTTTTCACATATCTATGCTGCTTGTACAAGCTTTCCCCTTTCTTGTACCACCAAACACTTTCTAATTGTAATATCTTCTTTCCAACTTATTTTCCTTCATCCTCTAGATACCCTTCTTACAGTTTCGAATACTGTACAGAAATCCCTTGATTGTGGTCATGAATGTAATGCACGCGTACTTCATACACGCTCAGACACTATAATGCTCTCTCTCTCTCTCTCTCTCTCTCTCTCTCTCTCTCTCTCTCTCTCTCTCTCTCTCTCTCTCTGATGCACGGCTTTGGTAGACATTAGTGCTTGGCGTTCCCTTCTACTAATCTCACTCTCCAGGACACGACGTAGTCATTTTAAGCCTGCAGATGTCCCACTGGTAGTGTAACAATATGTGAATGTTGTGGTCAGGAATCCGTATGTAATCAGTGTATGAATATTGTTGGTACGCTGTCTAAGTTTGTAAATGATATCTGTTTGTTTATGTTTGGGTAAGTCATGTGACCACACAGTCTTCCGCATTCTCCCCCGCTCTACACATGTTGGCTCGGCAATGCTGTATCACTTGCTGTTTAACTTGTATAATAAACTAAGGTTAATTACCCTCAGCTTATCAATCAGAACCCATAACATGGTGTCAGGTGTGGTTCTTATCTACATATAAGCTGGATTAAAGAAGAAATGAGGGTAAGTGACAACTTACAAGTTACGGACCGGTTTGTTGATGTCCTAGGCTACGACTTTTGCCGACGTGCAAAATTTTTCACAGTGGGATAAGTTTTTTTTCTCTCATCATAATTAAGGTAGTTTTGTACCATAAAGATGAATGTACAGCTAACTCCACCGAGTCCTATGGACTTTAGTGCAAGTACTAATGTAGCCCTCAAATGGAAGAAATTTAAAGAAGCTTTTATTAACTATGAAATTGCCACAGGCTTAGATACTGAAGCTGACAGACGAAGGGTAGCAACATTCTTGCATGTTATAGGAGAATTAGGGGTTGAGAAATATAATACACTGTCTTGGGATGCAGATGGAGATAAATATAAGATAGATATAGTAATAAGGAAATTTAATGCAGAATGCAGTCCCAGATCAAATATAATCATGGCAAGATACAAATTTCTCAAGCGGAAACAAGAATCTAATGAAAGTTGTGACCAATTCATAACTCAGTTAAGAATTCTATGCAAAACTTGCAATTATGATAATGAAGAAGAAATGATCAGGGATCAATTCATCCTCAATTTACATGATGATAAGGCTAGGGAGAAATTACTGGATCATGTGCAGATGGATACAAAGCCAATGACCTTGGAAAGGGCTGTGAATTTTGTAAAAAATTATGAAATGCGAATTCAGCAAAAGCAGCAGATGACTAGTAGCAATACTGAAGAAGAGGAAGTTAATGTCGTGTGGAAGAAGAAAAATAAGTACACAAATCCTCAAATTAAGCCCAAGTACAATTGTGCCAAGGAAATAAAAGATTGCAGGTATTGTGGCAGGACTCATAATATTAGGATGTGCCCAGCATATGGTCAAGTGTGTGCCAAATGTAAGAGAAGGAATCATTATGCTAAACAGTGTAATACTAATTGGAACTGAAAAAGTGAAAACTTGTGAAGAGAATGAGGACAGTGATAGTGACTTTCAGCAAATTAGCACAATAAATGAATCGATAGGAAACATTTCTATGTCTCATGAAAGAAAGCAGTATGTAACCATGACTGTAAATCAGCAAGAAATAAATTTTCAGATTGATTCCGGTGCTACGTGCAATGTTTTGAGTGTTAGAGAATTGAAGCGTTTGATTGGCAATGATAAGTTAGATATTGGTGATAGCATCAAACTGAAAGTGTTTAATAATAAAACAATCGAGACTATTGGAATTAAAACTCTAATGTGTGAAAGGAAAGGAAAGCAGTATAAACTTAATTTCTATGTAGTGAAGGAAAATGTTACTTCTGTAATAGGTTATGAGGATGGACAGAGACTGAAATTGATCAAAATTCTTGTGAATGATAACCCAAGTGCTAAGCAAGAAATAAATGAGGTTTCTCCGAAAGGGTTAGATAAAAACAAGATTATTTCTGATTTTCCTGATTTATTCGAAGGATTGGGGGAATTAGGACCTCCATGTAAGATAAATATTGATGATACAGTGTCACCAGTGATCCATGCTCCAAGAAAAGTTCCTTTTGCCCTTAAGAGAAAATTGAAGCAGCAGTTAAGTAGTATGGAAGGTACCATTATTGAAAAGGTCTCGGAACCTACAAATTGGGTTTCTAGCATGGTTTTAGTAACAAAACCTAATTCAGATTTAAGGATTTGTTTAGATCCTACAGATCTGAACAAAGCTATCAGGAGACCCCATTATCCACTTCCAACAATTGAGGAAATTTTACCAAGATTGGGTAAAGCTAAAATATTTTCAGTACTTGATGCAAAGAACGGATTTTGGCAAGTGCAACTTGACAAAGAGTCAAGTTATTTGACTACATTTAATACGCCTTTTGGTAGGTATAGATGGAAGAGAATGCCTTTTGGTATATCATCGGCACCAGAAGAGTACCAGAGACGAATGCATGATGCCTTACATAATTTAGATGGCATAGAAGTAATAGCAGACGATATCCTAGTTTATGGCAAAGGAAATACTGATCAGGAAGCTTTGGAAAACCATGATAAGAACCTATTAGCGTTACTACAAAGATGCCGAAAAGAAAACATCAAGTTAAATCAAGAGAAGATGAAATTACATGTGACTGAAGTTAAGTACATTGGACATTTGCTAACAAAGGATGGTGTTTGTCCAGATCCAAAGAAAATTGAAGCTATTAATTGTCTAAAAGTGCCAAGTGATGTTAAATCATTGAAAAGATTTCTAGGGATGGTTAATTATCTTTCAAAGTTTTTACCAAGGTTGTCAGAAGTAACTCAACCATTAAGAAATCTGGAAAAGAAAAATGTTGAATGGCAGTGGAACTCTTCTCATGATGAAGCATTCTCCAAGATTAAGAAACTAATTGTTGAAGCTCCTTGCTTGAAATATTTTGACAGTAATTGTAATGTGTCTTTACAGTGTGATGCTTCAATGTCAGGATTAGGTGCTGTCCTAATGCAAAACGGTCACCCAGTGGCTTATGCTTCTAAATCGTTAACTGAAACAGAACAGCGATATGCTCAAATAGAAAAAGAGATGTTAGCCATTGTTTTTGCAGCATTACGTTTTGATCAATACCTTTATGGCAAAGATGTTATTGTAGAAACTGATCACAAACCTTTGGAAAGTATTTTCAAGAAACCATTAATGAAATGTCCCAAGAGGTTACAAAGTATGTTATTGCAATTGCAGAAGTTTAATTTGAGTGTTAAGTATAAACCAGGTAGTAAAATGTATATAGCAGATACATTGAGTAGAGATTTCTTGTTGAATACATTTTCAGGTGCTGATAAATCTGATGTAATTGCATTATTTGAAGAGGTTGGTAATGTAAATATGACAGAACATGTTGCTGTGACAAATGAAAGACTTGAGGATATTAGACAAAAGACCATAAGTGATATTGCATTGCAAACATTAAAAGAAACAATTCTAAAAGGTTGGCCCACTCATTGTAGAGAGGTTCCTGTAACCATAAGATCTTTTTTTAAATTTAGGGATGAACTTACTATTGATAATGATATAATATTTAGAGGTAATTGCATTGTAGTCCCATCATGTTTAAGGTCTTACATGCTGAAACAAATTCATTATGCTCACAATGGGATTGAAGCTACTGTTAGATATGGTAGAGATATATTGTTCTGGCCTGGCATGAGTGCAGATATAAAGAATTATGTTTCTTCTTGTGTGGTGTGTAATAAGTATGGTAGTAAACAAACCAAGGAATCCTTAAATTCACATGATTTTCCTTCTAGGCCTTGGTCTAAAATTGGAATGGATATTTTTAGTGTTGGCAATTGTAACTATCTGATTTTGGTAGATTATTATTCATCATATTTTGAGATAAATTCATTGGAAAATATGTTAGCGTCAAATGTTGTAAGCAAGTTAAGGAGTCATTTTTCACGCTATGGTATACCAGACATTGTAGTAAGTGACTGTGGCTCACAATTTACATCAAGTGAATTTCAAACTTTTGTAAAGAAATGGTCATTTAAACATGTAAAATCATCCCCTTACCACCACCAGTCAAATGGCAAAGCTGAAAATGCGGTAAAAATAATGAAACAGTTGTTCACAAAATCAAAGGAGGATGGGCATGATCCTTTATTAGCACTTCTTGAATGGAGAAACACTCCAACTGAGGGATTTAACTCTTCACCCGCTCAAAGATTTTTTGGTAGAAGAACTAAAAGTCAATTACCTATAACAGAAAATTTACTTAAACCCAAGATTGTTGATGGGGTACCAGAAGTTCAAACTAAAAAATTGGTTAGGCAAGCTAAATATTATAACAGATCATGTAAGAATTTAGTCTCATTAAAACCAGGTGATGTCATCCGTGTACAACCAGTTCCAGGAAAAAAGGAATGGAAGAAAGGTAAGGTAATAAAAGAGGTTGCAAAAAGAAAATACAAAATAGAAGTAGAAGACAAAGTATATTTTAGAAATCGTAAATTTTTGAGAAAGACATCAGAGACAGTAACTGATAATTATATCGATTCTGATATTGAACTTGAAACTGATGTAAATACGAATGATGTTGGAAATAAATCTTTAATAATTCCTGAAGCTGATAACTTAGAATCACAAAGAACCAGAAGTGGTCGTGTTGTAAGGAAACCTCAATATCTTGAGGATTATTTGTAATAAATTTAAAGAGCCAATTAGGTATGTAGGATTAAATGTATGTTGCAGGGACCATTTATGTAGAAGAAAAGTTCTTTCAAGATTTTGTTGAGAAAATGTAAAAGAAGGGAGATGTAACAATATGTGAATGTTGTGGTCAGGAATCCGTATGTAATCAGTGTATGAATATTGTTGGTACGCTGTCTAAGTTTGTAAATGATATCTGTTTGTTTATGTTTGGGTAAGTCACGTGACCACACAGTCTTCCGCATTCTCCCCCGCTCTACACATGTTGGCTCGGCAATGCTGTATCACTTGCTGTTTAACTTGTATAATAAACTAAGGTTAATTACCCTCAGCTTATCAATCAGAACCCATAACAGGTAGCTGCCAACGGATATGAGATCCCCACCCACAAGTACGAGACTATCACACTATTGTGCAACATTGTCAATAATCGGTTCTGATTTCATCCCACATTTCCACCTCCTGTATGAACTGGCACATCGATGTTTAGTCAACATATATTCCTATTTGTCGACAACTCTTAAACCCGGCCCCTCTGATCACACACTCCAAATCAGTGCACCTATGGATGCCTACACCCAACTCCTCACGCCGTACCTGGAAGTCTTCCGCCCAGAACTTTACCATACTCCCACGATTCCTGCTATTATTATTATTATTATTATTATTATTATTATTATTATTATTATTATTAGTTTAACTGAAACCCTAGTTGGAAAGGCAGATTACTATAATAATAATAATAATAATAATAATAACAATACTTTATTTCCAAATATATACATTGGGTATTATACAGTATAGTGATTACTGATACTGTGATTATATTGAAATTTTACATTTACATGAACGATGATTCCATATAAATCTTTTGACTACCAAATAAAATACATTTGGTTCACTACTTGCATTATTATGACTGTAAAGTAGAAGAAAAAATAACTTAAAAATAGTAAAACTAAAGGCTCCAACAGAGAAAATAGCCTAGTGAGGAGAGGAAATAAGGAAATAGATAAACTACAAGAACTCTACTCCAAGACAGTGGAAGACCATGGTACAGAAACTATGGCACTACCCAAGACTAGAGAACAATGGTTTGATTTTGGAGTGTCCTTCTTCTAGAAGAGCTGTTTATGATAGCTTAAGAGTCTCCTCTACCCTGACCAACAGGAAAGTAGCCACTGAACAATTACAGTGCAGTAGTTAACCTTAAAGGTTTAAAGGTCGCTCATGAATGGTAGAGGCAAGGGACTGTGCATTACCTTAACGAGCAGGACAATACTCTAGAGACTGAACATATATACATACATATGATCAGCGCCCATGTCCCCTCTCCACCCAAGCTAGGACCAAACAGGGCCGGCAATGGCTGCTGATGACTCAGCAGATGGACATCTTTTCAAACTAGGGTTGTAGTTTAGCTAATAATAATAATAGGCTCCCCAAACACCCCATCTTCAGCTCATAAGGATGGTGAGGTCGGAGCAACCAAAGAAACTATCGAGTTTGAGCAGGACTTGAATCCTAGTCTGGCGTTCACCAGTCAGGGACCTTATCATATCGGACACCACAACCCTGAAGAGTGAAGAAGAATTGTTTGGTAATCTCAGTGTAGTCAGGTGTGTGAGGATGGAGGGAAATGGGGAAAGAATAGGCCAGACTATTAAGTATATGTGTAGGTAAAGGAAAAAGAGCCATAACCAGACTATGGAATCCAATGTAGTACTGTCTGGACAGTCGAAGGACCCCATAACTATCTAGCAGCAGTCTCTCAACAGATGGCTGGTGCCCTGGCCAACATGCTACCTACAAAACACAGTATCTATTACCCTATCAAGATGATGGTCTACAGGTATTTGCTAGATTCAGGTGTCTGAGCCCGGATCATTTGGCAGCCTCTAAATGAACGTTCACCAAAATGGAAGAAATGGGCCTTTGCCAAAACGCCTCAAGACCATGGTCGTTAATCTTAAACAATCTTATACAATACATGCATGTAATCCCCTTGTGGAGATTACAGGCATCTAAATATGCAGGCAGAACCGGATCATTAACCCCTATCCAACATCGTCAACACTACCTCCTACTTGCACAAAGCGAAGGTTTTCTCCACTCTTTATCTCCTGAAGGGGTATTATCCGGTGCCCATGAACCCAGAAGACATCCCCAAGACTGCCATCAGCACCCCCTTCGGCATATAAACATACAATTACTCCGGTTTTGGCCTTCATAATGCTGGGGCCACTTTTCAATGCCTCATGGATGGCCTCTTATTAAACCTCCCCTTCATCATATGTTACGTGGATGACATGCTTATGCTCTCTTTCTCCAAAGAAGAACACCGCTGTGACTTATGCATCATTCTCGACTGCCTATAACAGATCAGCTATATAGTCCAATACAAGAAGTGTACCTTTGTTGCCAACATAGTATCGTTCTTGGGTCACCACATCACTCTGGAAGGCGTCCACTCCCTCCCTGAGAAGGCATCAGCTGTCAGAGATTCCCAATGCCCTCGACCATCAAAGCATTGCAAGACTTCTTGGGCATGAAAAAGTATTATCATGATTTCTCAACAGTCATCAATGCCACTCTTGCTCTCTCTACACTTTCCTCAATGGCAAGTCAAAAGACCTGAAGTGGGGTCCCTTTTAGAAAATGACCCTTGGAAAATTAATCCCATTGCCAATGCACTACCAAGAAACACATTGGCTGCCATTCAGCTGGGACTGGATTACAATGCCTTGGCAGAAACTAAATGAAAAGATCCAGAGCACCAAACCTGCAGGATAGCCTTCACACCCCTCTGTTTAGAAGACGCTGCTCTCGACGAATCCAATGCCACCCTCCTCTGTTCATAGATACTTGCTCCCTTGCACAGAAGGTGTTTGATTTAATCCATGGCCTCTCACGTCCCTCACGCTGATCCTCTGCAAAGCTACTGAAGACAAAGTTAATTTGGCATGGCAATACTAAGGATGCTAATATAATTGGGTACATTGACACACGGATTCAGGAGTGGGCACTTTTCCTCAACCTCAGCGTTGTTTTGCCCACATTCACGTCAATGTAATAGGCCTAATAGCCAAATCACAAGGACACCTTTGCCTGTTTACAGTCATTGACCACTCCACTCATTGGCCTGAAGCTATCTCAATGCAAACTGCCGCATCCACCTCATGTACATCTGCCTTACTCTTAGGGAAAATAACAAGATTTGGTATCCATGTATATATTACTTCTGACAGAGATAACACTTTCACCTCTCAATTAATGATATCCTTAGCAAATTTCCTAGTCATCACCCACATCAGACAACTGCCTACAACCCTGCTGGCAATGGAATGGTCCCATCCTCCCAGCAGCTTTCATGACCCGCTATAATGACTCCAACTGGTTTACTAGGCTTCCCTGGGTCTTCCCTGGATTAAGGACCTCTCTTAAGGACGCCTTGGATGTCTCAGCAGCTGAGATAGTGGGTGGTAACCCGTTGATTGTCCCTGCTGTATTTATTCTGTCTGCAACCTCCTATGACAATCTCCGTTGCTAATGTCATGTTGTGGGGAGATTTACTCCCTGCTGCCAGACTTGCAAGCCCCTGTGAAGCAGCAATTACCAAAAGATTTAATCATTGCAACACATGCCTTCGTGCACACCGACACTTGCAAGCCACAGCTGACACCCTCTTACTTGGGCCCTTTTCATTATTTTCCATTGCAAACAGAAGGCTTTTTTAATCAACATTTGTGGCAAAGGAGATTAAGTCTCCATTAGTCGTCTAAAACCTGCGTATCTCCTGCAAGATGACCCGCCTACAATTTACCTCTCTAGGGCAGGGTTCTGTATTTCACATGTATGTCTCTTTTATGAGGGAGCCATGCAATGCATGTGTATTTCAGACAAGCTCATTAACTGTAATGCTCTCTCTCTCTCTCTCTCTCTCTCTCTCTCTCTCTCTCTCTGATAATAGAAAAATCTGTCTAAGTTTGCCATTGCATGTATCACATTGTTAAAGCCTTATCATTATCATTATTATCAATAATTGCTAAGCTACAACCCTAGTTGGAAAAGCAGGATGCTATTAGCCCAAGGGCCCCAGCAGGGAAAATAGCCCAGTGAGGAAAGGAAACAAGGAAAAAGAAAATATTTTAAGAACATTGTCACGACCCTTTTCGGGTTATGCTGCAAGTTCTTATTGCACGAATAGGGAGGACAGTGATAGTGTAAATATCCTTCGCAAAATTGGTCAGTGGTAACGAAAACACTAGGGAAAACTTAACAATATTTATTAACAACAATTTTTTGAAAAGCCAACCTTGTGGCTACCTACCTTACAATTTAACAACTTAACACTAAACAAATAACAATTAATGATTAACAAATAACTACATGAACATTTTAACCAATTAATAATCAACAAATACCACTTAAACATTAATAACAAAATTCCTCAACAGGAAACAACACACTCTCAACGAGAGAGAGATAAATAATAATTAAACACATAAATGGGTAGCTACAACAACATTCCCCGACGGAAAACAACACCCTCTCAACTAGAGAGAGTTAAATATTCTAAATAATTAAACACTAAACAAAAAACACTAAATACCTATGCTCTCACACGCTTTGAGGCTGGAGAAAACAACACCCACACCTCCAAATAAGGTAGCGGCTCCAATGGCACACTATTATAGGGAGTACAGCTCTGTAGGACTCCTTACCAAAGGTAGGGAAATATAGCCTCAGTCCAATAAAAAATGAAGGATCCTACCTGGTCACTGTCTCCCTACGTATCACCACGAGCTCCAAGGCTCCCGCAGCTGTTCATGACGAGGATGCGTCGACGGGGGTGTCTCTCCAGAATCCTCCTCAAAGCCGAGATTTAATGCGTCGGCTCTGCAGACTACAGAAGAGTACATGCAGGAACAGCAAAACACCGCAGGTGGCAGAAAGGCACCTGCAAAAAGCCGTCAGCAGTGGGTGGCGCAAAACTCAAGAGGCTCAATTCAGCCAGCAGCTGCAGTAAGTCTGGGAAACCTTGGGCCTCGATTGTTACTTTAGCGAACGAGTTCCTCACTGGTAAACACCGGTGTCTGTTTCCATCCAAGGACTCGGAAAACAGAAAAGAAAACAAAGCGTTAACCTAGACACTTATACATACATATACCAAGGCACTTCCCCCAATTTTTTGGGGTAGCCAACATCAACAAATGAAACAGAACAAAAGGTGGACCTCTACTCTCTACGTTCCTCCCAGCCTGACAAGGGACTCAACCGAGTTCAGCTGGTACTGCTAGGGTGCCACAGCCCACCCTCCCCCATTATCCACCACAGATGAAGTTCATAATGCTGAATCCCCTACTGCTGCTACCTCCGCGGTCATCTAGGGCACCGGAGGAAGCAGCAGGGCCTACCGGAACTGTGTCACAATCGCTCGCCATTCATTCCTATTTCTAGCACGCTCTCTTGCCTCTCACATCTATCCTCCTATCACTCAGAGCTTTCTTCACTCCATCCATCCACCCAAACCTTGGCCTTCCTCTTGTACTTCTCCCATCAACTCTTGCATACATCACCTTCTTTAGCAGACAGCCATTTTCCATTCTCTCAACATGGCCAAACCACCTCAACACATTCATATCCACTCTAGCTGCTAACTCATTTCTTACACCGTTCTCACCCTCCCCACTTCGTTCCAAACCTTATCTACTCGAGATACACCAACTATACTCCTTAGACACTTCATCTCTAACACATTCAATTTCTGTCTCTCCATCACTTTCACTCACCACAACTCCAATCCATACATCACAGTTGGTACAATCACTTTCTCATATAGAAATCTCTTTACATTCATGCCCAACCCTCTATTTTTTACTACTCCCATAACTGACCCCAACACTTTGCAACCTTCATTCACTATCTGACGTACATCTGCTTCCACTCCACCATTTGCTGCAACAACAGACCCCAAGTACTTAAACTGATCCACCTCCTCAAGTAACTCTCCATTCAACATGACATTCAACCTTGCACCACCTTCCCTTCTCATACATCACATAACCTTACTCTTACTCACATTAACTCTCAACTTCCTTCTCTCACACACCCTTCCAAATTCTGTCACTAGTCGGTCAAGCTTCTCTTCTGTGTCTGCAACCAGTACAGTATCATCCGCAAACAACAACTAATTTACCTCCCATTCATGGTCATTCTCGTCTACCAGTTTTAATCCTCGTCCAAGCACTCGAGCATTCACCTCTCTCACCACTCCATCAACATACAAGTTAAACAACCACGGCGACATTACACTTCCCTGTCTCAGCCCCACTCTCACCGGAAACCAATCATTCACTCCTTTCCTATTCTAACACATGCTTTACTACCTTTGTAGAAACTTTTCACTCCTTGCAACAACCTTCCATCAACTCCATATAACCTCATCACATTCCACATTGGTTCCCTATTAGCTCTATCATACGCTTTCTCCAGATCCTTAAACGCAACATACGCCTCCTTACCTTTTGTTAAATATTTCTCGCATATCTGCCTAACTGTAAAAATCAGATTCATACAACCCCTAACTCTTCTCAAAACCACCCTGTTCATCTAAGATTGCATTCTCTGTTTTATCCTTAATCCTATTAATCATTACTCTACCATACACTTTTCCAACTACACTCAACAAACTAATACCTCTTGAATTACAACACTCATGCACATCTCCCTTACCCTTATATAGTGGTATAATACATGCACAAAACCAATCTACTAGTACCATTGACAACACAAAACACATATTAAACAATCTCACAAACCATTCAAGTACAGTCACACACCCATCCTTCAACATCTCAGCTCTCACATCATCCATACCAGATGCTTTTCCTACTCTCGTTTCATCTAGTGCTCTCCTCACTTCCTCTATTGTAATCTCTCTCTCATTCTCATCCCCCATCACCACCACCTCAACACCTGCAACAGCAATTATATCTGCCTCCCTATTATCCTCTACATTCAGTAAACTTTGAAAATATTCCGCCCACCTTTTCCTTGCCTCCTCTCCTTTTAACAACCTTCCATTTCCATCTTTCACTGTCTCTTCAATTCTTGAGCCAGCCTTCCTCACTCTCTTCACTTCTTTACAAAACTTCTTCCTATTCTCTTCATATGACTGAGCCAATCCCTGACCCCACCTCAGGTCAGCTGCCTTCTTTGCCTCACGTACCTTGCGCTTTACTTCCACCTTTTTCTCTCTATATTTTTCACACTTCTCTATATTATTACTCTGCAGCCATTCTTCAAAATCCCTCTTTTTCTCTTCCACTTTTACCTTCACTCCTTCATTCCACCATTCACTGCCCTTGCTTATGCTGCCTCCAACAACCTCCTTGCCACACACATCACTTGCAATCACAACAAAATTTTCTTTTACTAACTTCCACTCCTCCTCTAAATTACCAGTTTCTCTTACTTTCACTTTGTCATATGCCATTTTCAACCTTTCCTATTAGCTTTTCAACCCTCACTAGCTCCCTTTTACATCCACCTACTCTATTCCCCCAGTCTTTTGCTACAACTAATAATCCTTCCACCAAAAAATGATCAGACATACCGTTAGCCATACCACTAAACACGTGCACGTCTTTCAATCTTCCAAACATTCTTTTAGTTATCAACACATAATCCATTAATGCCCTTTCTACTACTCTTCCATTTGCCACTCTTACCCATGTATACTTGTTTTTATCTTTCTTTTTGAAAAAGCTAGCACTTATTACCATCTCTTGTTCAACACATATCTACCAGTCTCTCACCACTCTCATTTTCACCTGGTACGCCATACTTCCCAATGACACCTTCTACCTCTCCAGCGCCCACTCTAGCATTTAAGTCACCCATGACAACTACATAATTCCTTCTACCCAGTCCTTCTACACACCTAGTTAATTCATTCCAGAACTCATTCCGTTCTTCTTCACTTTTCTCACTACCTAGCCCATATGCACTGACAAACGCCCAACATTCCCTACCCAACCTAACCCTTACCCACATTAGCCTAGATAATATCTCCTTCCATTCCACTACTTTAACTGTCATCCATTCACTCAGCAATAAAGCCATACCCTCTCTCGCTCTTCCCCTTTCAATCCTAGACACTCTACCAGACATTTCACCAAACATCACTTTATCCTTTCCTTTCATCTTTGTCTGACACAAGGCCAATACACCCATCCTTCTATTCATAAACATACTTCCAATCTCACATCTTTTACTCTCTATCGTACTTCATCCACGCACATTCAAACACCCCAAAACTAGAGTGCGGGGAGCAGTCACTCTCCCCCCAGCTCCATCTCTTTGTTGATGTCTCGCAGGATTATATACAGGAGAGGGGGTTCCCAGCCCCCTCATCCCGTCCCTTTTAGTTGCCTCTTACGACATGCAGGGATAACGTTGGCGCTATTCTAATTGTTTTTATGCCCCTGCGGCCACAGGGGACACTTTTAAATTATCAAAATGAGCGGGGAGGAGGTTAAACCAGCATTTCAACAGAAAAATTTTTAAGTTTACAAATACTGCCTTATGAATTAGAATTTTTACATTAATTTTACATAAAACAAATAAATGTAGAAACAAGGCTTATAAAAATCAAATAAAAAATTACGTTAATCCATAATAAACAGTAATAATACTGAAAAAAATATTTCCTATATAAACTATAAATAATTCAACAAAACCAGAGGAAAAAAAATAGATAGAATAATGTGCCTGAGTGTACCCTTAAGCAAGAGAACTCTAACCTAAGACAGTGGAAGACCATGGTATAGAGGCTATGGCACTACTACCCAAGACTAGAGAACAATGGTTTGATTTTGGGGTGTCCTTCTCCTAGAAGAGCTGCTTGTCATAGCTAAAGAGTCTCATATACCCTTATCAAGAGGAAAGTAGCCACTGAACAATTACAGTGCAGTAGTTAACCTCTTGGGTGAAAAATAATTGTTTGGTAATCTCAGTGTTGTCAGGTGTATGAGGACAGAGGAGAATCTGTAAAGAATAGGTCAGACTATTCGGTGTATGTGTAGGCAAAGGGAAAGAACCGTAACCAGAGAGAAGGATCCAATGTAGTACTATCTGGCCAGTCAAAGGACCCCCAAAACTCTCTAGAGGTAGTATCTCAACGGGCGGCTGGTGCCCTGGCCAACCTTCTACCTATGCCATTAATACCCTCAACCATTTGTATATAAGCTTGTTATCTCGTTTGAATAAAGTTAGTTTTGTTTAGCTCGTCTTTTCTTTAGGACCCTCATCAGTCTGCCACAGGAAGCTTGTATGATTGACCTTGACCTTGGTGCTGTCAACTGTGTTAATCATAAGCTCCTTGCTTTCAAACTAGAATACTTGGGAGTAGGTGGGTATATTCTTAGCATCATTATTGAATTTTAGATATTAGATTGCAAGAGTTGTTATAGGTACCGTAGTGAATATAGGAACGTGATATCTGATGTTCCTCCGGGCAGCGTTCTTGGCTCATTATGTTGATAACTATATTCATTTGATATGTGGTTTAGCCTAGAAAACAAACTCGTGTCATATGCAGATGATCCTACTCTCTTTGCATCAATTCCAAATCCTAAATGTAGATCTGTTGTTGCTGAATCCCCTAATAGAGATCTAGCTAAAATTAGTGTACGGTGCAAATTATGGGGCATGAAGTTAAACCGTAACAGAGAATCAAAGTATGATTGTAAGTAGGTTGGGGATAGTGGCTCCTGAACATTCAGATTTCTTCATTGATAATGTTCTCTTAACCATATACAACTCCTTTAAAATTGTAGGTGTGATTCCTGATTGAAAATTTACCGTTGAGAAATGTATTCAGTTTGTTTCTTCTTCAATTACACAAATAATTAGAGTACTGAAAAAGTCTTAAGATTTTCGTTGTTCTATCGGTTCTGTATCTGTTCTACCTTGTTTTGAGTATTGTTCCCCTATATTATCTTCAGCTGCTGATTCTCAGCTTAATTTGTTGGATGAAAACTTGCTGTCTATTAAATTTGTTATTCCTGATCTAGATATTGATCTTTGATATCATCGTTCAGTTAGTTCTTTATGCATGTTACATTAGATTTTCCATAATCCTGACCCTCCTTTGCATTCAGATTTTCCCAGACCGTACCATCCTGTACGTACTGGTATGTTTGCAGTAAATTCTGAGCCTTGCCTTCTCCATTATAAGGTTCAACATTATACTGTATTTAGAAGTTTTAATTCAACTATGTCCAGATTGTGGAATGATTTTCCTAATCTGGGAGTTGAATAGGTTGAACTTCAGAATTTCAATCTTTCTCCGAATAGTTTTATTTTGAACACGTTAGCATAAGACAGATATACTTTACCGTTGTTACTGATCTTAGAAAATTTTATATTCTTTATTCATTTCTTATCATGAAGTTTATTTATTTCCTTTTCTCGCTGGACTATTTTTCCTCTGTTGGAGCCCTTGGCGTTAAAACATCCTGCTTTTCCAGCTAAGTTTGTAGTTTAGCAAGTAATAATAATAATAATAATAATAATAATAATAATAATAATATCGCTGAACCCTCTGAAAACTTTCATCCATCCTTTTCCATTTTTACCGAGTATTTTTCAGCCATTCACATCCTTTTGTATTACTAACAGTTCATGTTATTCACTTCTATTTTGGTTTAATTCTAATTCAATATTGCCTCTCTTCCATAAAGGAGAGTTGGAAAAGCAATTTATTCTTACATTCCGTTACTCTGTTGACTTTGGCGACAAAATCTTTCGATCTACATCCTTATTTTGGAATATTGTTCTCGCTTTTTAATGGTGAATTCATAATTTTCTTAGCATTCAGACATTCAAATTCTCTTTCCAAAATTTTTGCTCACAAAACATCTTTTCCTTGAATTTCATCCATATTCCATTACATCTAATTCTAAATGCTTTTACAAACTATCCGCTTGCATCATTCCATTAGTCATATAATCAGTCATTCCTCCATATTCCTGGCCTCTACCTACATTCATAATCTTGCATCATGCTCTACTTTTGTAAATATTCTGACTATTTCCTTCTAGCGTTTGCAGTTTTTTCATATCTTTTATCAGTAATATATATGCATACATCAACAGTTCCACACTCCATTCATGACTTCTTTTCTTATTCCACAACTTTATGCCTACATCTATTATTCTATCATCCACCAGCAAAATACCTGTGTCTGACTTAATTCCGTATCAAACATCAACTTTTTACGTATTCCAAAAGATTCTGCATCAAATATCCGAACATTCAATTGCTCTCAGCAAGTTATATCCTATTCTGACAACATCCTTCCCATTGACTCTATCAGTGTCATTATCAGCTTTTTCTAACTAAAAATTTACCCTTTCTCTTTACTCTCAAACTGCTCACATTATCACATCTGTTCCATGATAATCATTTGATCCTTACATGTTCATCCGAGTCCAAGCCTGCACTGTTCTTTTCCTATTTATCTTTCTGTCATACCCAACTTTCTCAGTTAAAATCCTACCTTACAACATCCCTGTCATGCGAAGTTGTGTTACTTTTAACATTCTAACAGTAACCTCTATAATCCTTATAGCAATACAATGGAACTTTCTTTCCTATCACCAATTACTTTGGAATCTTCCATTATCTGAGCCTACAAACTCGGTCCACCAATTATTCCCACCTTCACATCTAGATCGAAGCATTTCAATTCTGATGCTGTCCACTTCTTGGGTACAATATTTCTATCATTTAATCTCTAAATTTCTTTCCGTAATTTCTAAACAGTTATACCGCAAGGCATTCTCAAAATTACATGAGCTCGTTCTTTTTTTGTGTCCTTCAGCATTGCTTCCCTTCCTATCACATAACACAAATCCTCAAAATACTTTTGTGTGTATCCCAAGACTGCATCAACATCAGAAAATATATTTCCCTTATTGTAATAGAAAATTAATTGAAATTGGTCTCTGTGATTAATCCCCACTAGAACGGTTTATTTTTCTTAGAGATTTTCCCTATGACCCTCCCTCTTTTTTTTCCTCTCACTTTTTTATTGACTTCCCAGGCCATTACTCTGTATATCTGCATATGATTTTCTTATCTGTCTTGCAACTTCAGCTCAAACAATCTCTTTTATGTAGTAAAGTTTTTAATTCCTCAGGCACTATTTGAAATTCATATTTCCTCTTCCTTTGTTTTTATACCCACTTATAGTTTACTCTGCCTTTACTATAATCAGATCATGAAATTTTACAATCTCCTTATCTACTCCTTCCGTATTTGTCTTTATCAATGACCCACAATTCATGCCTTTTTTTCTAGTATGTTTTTTCACCTACTCCCATCCCTAGTTTAGGTGTTCCTTTTTAGCATAAGCTTATATAAATCTAAACTGTAGATTCAACCAATTAGAAATCAAATATACCTTTAGTCACTCCTCTCGTTCATTATGCTTATGAACGTTTTATTCGAAATACTTTGCGCTAACACATAAATTAGAAAACTCCTCTTTTCCGTAAACCACTTTCCAAACAGACTTAAACACAAATCACTTCTCATCCTCTTTCTCTGGGCCCTGCCACAGCATGTAGTCCTAAAGGATAACGATCCTTGGACATTCTCCAAAGTAATTATTTATATTCTCTGGGTCATTAGAACATTACGAATCATGATGTGTATGTATATTAGGCCATTTATAAGACTTTCACTCTTACCGCATAGACCAGAGAATTCAGGAATGGGAGCTTTAATTACAGTTATCTATTTTGTAAGAGACGAGGTAGGACCGTTATACAATATCACCCAACAATGGACAGACGTATCTGCTTACTATTTTATAAACCTATAGACATTGAAATAAGCATGGGAACAGTAGTAAAAAACGAAGATAGTATCCTGATAATTGTACTGAGAAGTCAGAGGTATATCATAGGTGTAAGGTTGGTACAATTGATCATGTTGAAGACAGTTGAACTCTTCTCCAAATGCTTTTGGTATACTCAGTAAAATGGAACAATAACCTGATTTTTATGGTGGCCTTTGCATTTTTGAAATTATAGCTCCAAGCTGTCTAGCCGTCCCAGTACCCCAGTAGAAACTGGCCTTGACTTACTTAGGTATACTGTATACTCCCAATGGCGACCCATGCTGACGATAGAACAAAAAAGAAAAGATCTTCCAGTAGAATGGAATATAGTATTCAAAATGATTGGTGGATAGGAGAGAGAAAAAATGTTTACAATGAAAAAATGTTCTAGAGGACATAAAAGTAAGAGGTAGATGGTACCTTAAATGTAAGAGAGACTGATTCATAATAGGAAGAGATTTCAGTCAGGTATATGGGATAGTTCGATTCAACAGTAACATAATGAATAGCTATGGGACTGCATTTTTCTTATTTTGAAGATCAACCCTAGCTTATGAAAATGGTTAATTGCTTAAAAAAAATGCAGTTCCCTTTGATGATTTTTTTTTTTTCATGTATTCAGAGATCTATAAAAATATGGAGTTTAAAAACATTCAGTGTTTATTTTCCCTCTTCTAGAGAGATTATTTCTGTGTTATATCATCATTCTTCTTTAGCAAATAAGTCACAGTGATAAGGCAAATGATAATGACAATGATGACCGCTTCCTTTGGTATATTCGAAGGACGAGACTGCAACATCGCTTCCCAGAACTCAAAGATCGATTATTGGATGCGGCAATGCTCTACTTAGTTATGAAAGATGCTGCGAGTTAGATCACAGATGCTTCCCTCTTCCTTTCATCGAAATAATGTTTCATGTTAAAAGATTTTCTGATGACTACTGCGGTAGCTAATGGATATATGGACATTTTTTATAAAGCTGTACTTGAAATATATTATTATTATTATTAATATTATTATTATCATTATTATTATTATTATTATTATTATCAGCTAAGCTACAACCTAGTTGGAAAAGTAATATGCTAAAGGCCAAGGACTGCAAAAAGGAAAATATCCCAGTAAGGAAAGAAGATAACAAAACATGGAGAATAGTGCGCCTGAACGTACACTGAGGCAAGAAAA
>NC_090748.1:54124527-54127027 GCF_036898095.1 Palaemon carinicauda | reverse complement strand
AAAGCAAAACAAATATGTTACGAGCCAATGTACAAATATATGTGCTTGAAGATAAGAAAACTCGATAGATAGTGAAAAAAAAAAAATATTTCCTCTAATATCACATCAAAATAAAGTTAGAAATAGTAAAAAGGAATGAACATATATATTTAACATCCTGATTATGAAGAGAAACATCATAAGCTTCTAGATACCATGAAAGCAAAACAAATATGTTATGAACCAATGTTCAAATATATGTGCTTGAAGGTAATCTCTATAGATAGTGAAAGAAGTTATTTTCTCTAATATCACATCAAAATAAAGTTAGAACTAGTGAACCGGAAAAAAACCTAATAGTTTATGACCATATGATCTGGGCATATGAACAGCTTACACTGTCCTCATTTTGTACTCGTCGTCTTGTCATCAGCTCTTGGGCATAATTCACATCTCGAACACTTTCTACTTTGGCTAGATGTTGCTTTCTGATTTTGTGAGAAGCATGAAGACGTAGCCAAAGATCTCTTTTCTCTATAACTTTGACCCAATTCAATACCAAGGTCGGACAAAAACAACCTTCTCCGGTGGCTTTGATTTTTATGATAGTTAGGAAATACACCACAGTACAAAACATAAGCGTTGTAACAAGTCAAATCAATAATGTTACACCAAACGGGGACATGCCAACTATTACTCGTATATTTCCCACTATATGTACCGACTCTCTCATCTAAACAATCAACACCCTTAGTTGCATTATCGTATATGATAGTTTCTGGTTTTCTCTTGTGGATTCATCCAATTTGATAGTAGTATAAGATTCTGGTTCATTTTTGCTTTGTGAGAAACTATCTGTACTCCATATTCTGAATATGCAAAAACACACAATTCTTTAGGAACTTCTATTTTGTTGTTGCGAATAGTCCCAACTAGTGACATTTGCCCCTGCGTAAGTTCGTGTGCCAGCTCCAGGCCCGTAAAAAAGCTGTCACGTCACATTTCTCCCAGAACTATAAAATTGACGGATAAGAGAGAATACCACATACATTCCTAATTCTTCAGTTATCGACTCATCTTTGCCACTGTACATTTGTATATTTGATACATAGGAGCTTTTTGCATCTCCGAATAACCAAATTTCAATCCATACTTTGCAGGCTTTGAAAGCACGTATTGTATGAATCTACAACGTCCCCTGTACGCATAATGTTGTTTGTCAACAGTAACCCATTCAGTATGTGCGTAACAACGCTGTGAGTTCTGAATGAATCCATCAAACAATAAACGAACAGCGACGAGTTTGTCTCTTGCTAATCTGCTATTACGAGTTGTAGCCTTGTAGGATCGATGTATGTTCTCGAATCTTTTTACTGAGATTGTCTTTGAAAATATTGGAGGGCTAAATTCGGGGCTCCATAATTCCTTTATAGCTTGGTTTTTACTGCAATAGATGCCACGAAGAATGCAGAAACCAACATAAGCACTGAGCTCCTTTTCTGTGATGAGTTTCCAATCTTGATAAATCAGCTGCCCTTGTTTATTAGTTTCAACCAAATAATCCCCATCATATCTCTGTCAAAAAGTAAATCAAATGCAGTGCATGGGTCTCCTGTTATTTGATTTGTTACGTATGCTATAACAACAAATTGTGAAGTTAATACAGTATGTTCAAACTCTTCGTTCTACCTTGCGAGGAAGGCTCATTGAAGAACAAACAATCGCCAGAAGGAGATTGTAGGTATCTATTATCGTCAGCAACACCTGATTCTATTACATCTTCAGAAATATCCTCCTCAGCATCAGAACAATCATTAGAGCCATCACTAACTTAAGGTATAAACTCTTCGTCACTTATGTCATACGTTCGTTACTCAGTGATTTCCTACAAGCTATTGCAGAGAGTGTTGTTCCTGTAACCAGCACCTGTGCTCAAATGATGATGTAATTTCTAAGACACCGAGGGCAGAACGTTGTGTGAAAACTTGTTTGAGTTTGTTCACATTTGTTACGCGTTTGACACTATCTGACAGTTCTTTCTGAATGAAGAATTTTCTGAGCTATAAATTGAAGGTTTTCACTTTTATATATCATATTCGCTGTAAAATGCCTGCAAAAAATAGTACATATTTCATTTGATAACTGTAATATAGAGGATGATTCATGCAGATTCAATTTAACGTTGCATTGAGATGGGGTCAACTTGACCCCAGTTGTGCAGGAATAGTGTGACTATTAAATTGGAGACTATTATGAGTTATTTTTTAGAATTACTAAACCTAGAACATAACTTTCAATTATTTGGGAGAAGTCACAAAGCCATGTTCAAATATATCAATTGAAACTAAAGTATTTTAAGATTAAAACTCACTTGGGGTCAGTTTGACCTCACCATGCAGCCACAGGGTTAATACATTACACTTGAAATATTATTCAATTGCTTTATCAACGTTTGAACACACTACATACGATATATGCTGGGTAAAAACTTATTCACTTTGGAGAGGGCACACACTTGATG
>NC_090748.1:54049527-54117027 GCF_036898095.1 Palaemon carinicauda | reverse complement strand
AGTGAAAGTGAGAAAAATTAAAAACAAAAAAGAAAGAAAATGTAAAAAAAATATAAAATATAAAAATTAAAAAAAAATAAATAAACTAAGTTAGGTTAAAGTTCACGTAGTGTAAGTTACAGTAAGTTACTGTACGTTATTGCAGTTGCCATCTCTACCTCCTCGCCGACCTTCCGTCTCCTCTTGCATAGCAATTCCTACACCTGCGTTGGTCTGTCTCTAAGGTAAAGTGACGATAAAAACCCCTTTTTTTATTTTTCTTTATTATTTATTCTTTTTTTACATCTTTCTGTATAATGCAATTGTATTAATGTTATGTGTAATTATGTGTAGCAATTTATTAGGGAGTTTTCGTAGGTTTTTAGGCTGTGGAACAAATTATACAAATTACAGTGTATTCTTATGGGAATATTCGCTCCAACATACGATTGTTTTAACATACGAATCAGTTCCCGGATTGAATTAAGATCGTATGTAGAGGTTCCACTGTATATATATATATATATGATATTTAATTTTCCATTTTTGGTGTAAGATGTCTATCGTTTTTTTTTTTTTTTTGGCAAATTCTATGCAAATATATCTAATAAAGTTTTTTATGTCTACTACAGAGCATGCCCTATCCCAGATCGGAGTGTCCTCCATATACCATATAGACTATAGAGGACAAGGGTGCACTTCCTCAGAGAGTGAGGAGCATGGGCTGGGAGTTGTGTCCGTAACGTTGCATAGAACATAATCGATGTATATATTAGTTTTATACATTGAGATTAATGGCATTTCTAAGAGTATTACAACTGTTATAAATAATTGTGTGAGATCACTAGACTCTCTTATAGGCGACATGCCCTACGTCTTATAAGTGCCATGTCTTATGTCGTATAGGTGACAGTATCTTTCCATCACAGTTTAGATTTCCACAAATTTAGTAGATTCAGCATATTGACGGAGGAACAATACCATACTTGTTAAGAAAGAATTTCTATACCACTCAAACTCTCACCATATCAATGGGTACTTATCTGAGAGTATCTTGATGTTCAAGCGTATCTATAACCTTTTGTAAAAAAAAAAAAAAAAAAAAAAAAAAAAAAAAAAAAAAAAAAAACTGTTCCGATGTCTCATTATCCGTCGATATAGGACATAATTGGTGTCAGGTGAAAGAATACGTCTGCTTGAGTATGCTGTGACTGAAGGTGTACTTTAAGCCAGTGAAATAAAAGTATACGAAGTTTAACACAAGAGACACTGCTGCAGCAGGAGATGTAAACGAAGAAGCAGTAGGTTTTAGTGATATTGATGAAGAATATAGACAAAAACAATTAACACAATTCTTAAAAAGTACATTACATAATCTAACCGAGCTAATAAATAGAGTATTAATTGAAAGGAAGAAGAGCAGCTCACAGCTACAGCATCTCTGACGCACATCAACGAAACTCGAATTCACACGAGAGAAAGCACACATGCAGAGCCAAATAAAGATGCTCAAAATTTCCTAGTTCGAAAATTGCCAGAACTCCAGACAAGTGTTAGTCTTTTTGACACTCAACCGCCTAACGAAGGGTTTCAATCAATGGAAAGGTTTTTGAGAGACTTTGAAATAGCTACATATAGGTGGTCAAAAAGAGAAAAAGCAATACAGGTAATTAGATTTCTCAAAGATGCTCCAGCAATGAAGATAATGTGTTGGCCACAAGAGTGTTTAAGATGTAAGACTGAAATAAAACAAGGTTTAATTGAGAAATACGCCTTACCCAGTTTAGGAAAAGGGGATATGAAAGAAAATTATACAAAAAAAAATCGATTGGGTGAGTCAGTTCTAAGTTTTCCAACGTGTATTTTTCGATACTGTGACTCCTTTGCTACTCGGAGTGCCAACCTTCGAGAGGGAGATAAGAACGCAATAGCCCCTAAACACATTCGCAGGTTAGTAAACCTGTATCTATGGGGCTATTTGTTCAATGACTATATCTCGTTGGCAGATGTAGTGATGGAGATATAAAATATTTTAGACAGTTTGCCAGAAGAAAATGTTACGAAGAATAGTCCTCCTGATTTTGGTCAGGTGACAGCCATGAGAACATATGCAATGAAACGTGGCCATCAACCCAAAATCCTGGGGAGGGGAGAGCAAAGTCAGGTGTTGGCAGTGTGGTGCAGAGAAGCATAAATAAAATGGAGAGCCCAACCCAAGGATCTCCCATCTGTTAAACCTGTTAAGCCGATGGTCATCTATCTCAAGAGTGCCGGACAAAAAACGGCGAGAGCAGGCTAGCTGTGGTACACCAACCACCCTCACCCAATATCTGAGGAAGAGTAGGAAGGAGAAGGGTGACACGAGGGGGACGGATGCCCCCACCCCTTCCCCTAGAATAACAGCAGCATCAGTAGTCAACGAAGTAGGGAGTACCAGCCGCCCAGGTATGATGGAGTGGGGCCCAACGGGCATGCAGGCAAATGCTCCTCCCTTGATACCCACAACCACACACCTGTAGTACCTGGAACAGCAGAAGGGGATGACAGTATTGCAAGCAAGGTTGTTAGCCCGTGCCGCACATATCAGGATCCAACCTTGTGATTCCAAATCCGGTCGATCAGGATAGATATGCCAGATAAGTCGATCAAAGCGCTTATCAACACAGGAACCAGCGTTTTGTTTCATGAATAAGTAAGCTATATGAACCCACCACAGTTAGCGACACCCATCATCAGGAGGAAATAAATTACAAACAAGACATACAATGACAGTCAACATTTAGGTGGGATCTGTGGAGTTTACACATGATTTTTCTTATCTTACCTACCTTTAAGTATTCTAGGTATCTAGGGCATGCTTGGTCTTGATTTTAATATGAAAAACAAACTATGCAATTGCAGGAAAAGAGAGAGTAACAGTTTTGGCAGGATTGTGCATCCTGCTGGAAGAAAGTCATGAAAAAGTAAGTGCCTGGGCAAGAAGGAAGAGACAAGTGGGTAAGGTGAGAGCCTTACCTAAAAAAAAAGAGCAATATTGCCTCCCCAGGTTCTTACGAGCATAACATTGACCCCTTCTCATCCTCTCCCAGAGGGAACCAAGGTCGTTGTTAATCCACATGAAAAATGGGCACACTCAGTGTAAGATGGTTTGTCAGAAATGAAAGAGAACAAAGGTGATATTACAATAGTCAATTTGATAAATAAGAGAGTTGTTTTATGAAGTAATTCTATGTGTGAATTGGAGGTATGTGAAATTACTGATAATGGGATCTTAGGAGCTCCGAATCCAGCCGGCACAGACGAACGTACTCAGAAATTGAATAGGCACTCCCAAAAAATATACCCCGCCAGAATATCAACCTGTAGTTAGTAACATTGTTACAAAGGAGGAATGAAGAACAGACAGAAAATGACGAGTTACCCAATTAAAATAGAAAACGGAATATAAATTCACACGTGGAGCACTCAAGAAATGAGAACCGCGCATTCGCGCGTGCGAGAGAGAGAGAGAGAGAGAGAGAGAGAGAGAGAGAGAGAGAGAGAGATGTTATGCATTTTGTACTTTAATATTATATACGCTACGGGTATTAAGAGTAATGTTGCACAGTATTGTATTATTAAAACGTGTTCAAACATAGTTTATAAGTGTAGTACCGTATGTTATGAAGGATTTAATCATTAATTAATTGTCCGAGAATTAGGATGTGATTCTTCTTACTTTAGTATTGCAGTAGGTTCCAATATTTTATAGAGTGATGCTCATTTGTTATTTCTGTATTGTTGTGTACGAGTTTTGTTTGCATATTCTCACTCAAGAGTCACAAGTCTCTTAGAGAAGATCAGAGATGTATGCCTGAGTGAAATTGAACGTATTCTAATGAGTCTCTGGTTATATCCCATCTACCCAGAAGACAATTCGGCGATGATGCTGGGATAGGAACACTCTAAACTAACAAAATATTATTATTCTCTGTGAGTGAGCTGATATCAAGTAAGTAAGTGTAATGTAGGCCAAACATTACATATTTGGAGACGAGGATAGGGTAGGAACATTCTAAGCTAACAGAATATTATTATTCCAGGTGAGTGAGCTGATATCAAGTGTAATGTAGGCCAAACATTACATATTTGGCGACAAGGGAACCCATGCAGAGAAGCGCAGCAGCAGAAGAAGAGTCAACTAGATGTAACCCCATGCAGTAGGAAGACAACTAGATGTAACCCAATGCAGAAGGAATGCAGTAAACTAGAGGAACGCCACAACACATTTCTACAGTATAGTTCGATATAAAAAAGAAGCAAACATCATATTGCTAGCGAAAATGAAATTTGTTATAAGAAATGGATAAGTGCTGACTAGCTTATTGTTTTTCTCTATATGTTTAATGGGGGCTGGGGCATAATAACTTGCGTATCGGTCGATTTAAATGTGAAGTATGTTTTTTACTTTAAGTCCATTGTTTACATTTGAGAGACTGAAGGGTACTTACTGGGCATGTGATTTTTCCATGGATTGCGAGCTTCCTGTGCATTTTCAATGACATATTTGTCAGGTGCTTTTTTTTAAACCAATTAACAGCTTACAAGTAGTTCTTCATAAGTTCCCAGATGTTCTTTTACAACATCTATCCCCACCCCTTTTCTCTTCAGTTTTATCATAACTTCCCTCTTTTTTAGAGAAAATAAATGGGCATATGAGTTCCTACAGAACCACGGAGTCATCCCTTCAGATGTTCAATGCCCTTCCTGCTAACAGCCGTGTGTCTTTAGATGTCAAGTTAATCAGTGGGCTTGTAATAGATCAGTCAAGGTTGCTAAGAAGGGAAAGCGACGTGCATTCGGTTTTTCCGTAACTGCATTTAAGGGCACTTTCTTGGAAAAGGCTTACGTTCAAGCATGGGAAATACTGCTGTTCGTGAATCAATTCCTTGAAAGGGCCTTTTCGCACAGCATTGTCACCTATAACCTTGGCTGGACATTACAAAAGTAGGTTAACTGGAGGTCTTATTTTTCGGAAGTCGTGGAAAATTACTGCCAGAACTTGCCATCTATTGGTCGACCTAGCATTGTCGTCGAAGTGGTGCGTGGTGTCTGGTGTGTGGGTGTTCGGTGGCATGGAGCGGGAGAGCAAAAAAAATATTTTTGGTCCCTTTGTTGGACCAACCAAGAAATGCCGAGACCCTTGTGCCCTTGATACAACATCATATCAATGTGGGGAGCGTAATCCACAGTGATTCATGGAAAGGATACAAAGATCTTGCCACTGCGGAGTATGTGCACCTCACTGTGAATCATACAGAAAATTTTGTGGATCCCAAGACAGGTGCACATACTCAAAACATTGAAAGGCTGTGGCGGGATATCAAGAGTTACGTTCTCCGTGGCGGAATTAAAAAAGAATATTTTATTCAATATTTATCTCGTTATGTCTATCCGCCAGTTAAAAATAATTTTAATAAATATTTTAATGTTCAGTTTCATTTTTCAATAATTAGCAAACTAAAGTGTGCTTAATTTTCCAGCACAAGGGGTCCGAGCACCTAAATAATTTCCTGCTTCAAGCCACCAAACTGCAACCACCCCCCACCCATCTACATTTACGTCTACGACAGGGTCAGTGACAATTCTTCCTTTGTCAATGGAAGACGCTCAGCCTTCGACCTCCCAAACTTAAGGTAAGGATTTATTTGTGAATTGTGATTTCATTTTAGTTTGTGACCTAGGAAGGGGGTCCGGGGGCTTGCTCCGGTTAGGGGTTGTGACCTGAGAAGGTTTGTGATCTGAGAAGGGTGTCCGGGGGCTTGCCCCAGCTAGGGTTTGTGACCTGGGAAGGGGGTCCGGGGGCTTGCCCCCAGCTAGGGGCTGTGACCTGGGAAGGTTTGTGACCTGGGAAAGTTTGTGACCCGGGAAGGGGGTCCCGGGGCTTTCCCCCGGCAAGGGGTTGTGACCTGGGAACCACTAGGTTAGGTTAGGTGGGTTTGTTAGGTTCTGTACCCTTTTACAAATTTAAAATCTGTTAAATAATCATGTTTGGCCTATGTTCAACCACTTACATGATCCATATATTTTTCCAACTGGTTATCTTGTTCTTATTTTGCATTTATGACCATTATTATTACTGTAAATCACTCGTTTATGACATTTTCCCAACCTAAAACCCCGGTTTCCCACTGGGGTCCCCATAATTGTCTTTATATAAGGGGGTTCAAAAACTCATGAACGGGTGGTTTGCCCCAATAATCAAGGTTAGAAATGCATAGAACACAAGATAACGAGTAGGAAAAATATATGGTTCTTATATTTGGCTAGAAATTAAAATATCATATATTTACCTAATTTCATTTGTTAGGACCAAGTAAAGTAGGATTGAAATTTATTACCAGTATGCTTTAGGTGGTAAAATTTCCCCATAAGCCAATGATAGTTTACATAAAACAGAAAGTGTAAAACTATAAAAATTGGTTGTAAAAACACACAAAAGGTGCAACAAAAAAATTAGGTTAGAATTAACTTTTAGTTAATTTAGAGAATTCATTTGCCTAACCCCTGGACATCGAACATCTAGAGAAGTTCAGCATTGTTGCTGAACCTAATTCTGTTGCAACACGATGGCTACAGTGGTGTGAGGAATTTAAGATTTACCTTGAAGCTTTCAGTAGTATGGAAGATGCACAGAAGAAGGCGTTATTACTGCACACAGCCGGTAGAGAGGTTCAGGAAGTGTTTAAGACACTTCAACCTACCGATGACGCAAGTAAAGTTGCGATTAAGGCTCTTACTATATATTTTGCCCCTCAGGTCAATAACTTTTTTTGGAAAAGTATCAATTTACAGCACAGGCATATCAGTAAGAACAAGAAAGCCTAGATGCATTTGTTACTAGACTTTAAAATTTAGCTCATTTCATGTAAAAAATGTTATCATAGATCAAGTTATTCCCCATTGCACATCACAAGTGCTAAGAAAAAAGATTATTGCAAGATAAAGATTTAACACTAGAGAAGGTATTGATTATAAGCAGAGCTCAAGAAACATCAAGTAGACAAAGTAATATAATAGGTACTGTAATTCTACAAGCAATAGTATGGAAGTTTCTAAAATTAGCAAGATAGGTTCAAAGTTGAAAGATAATGAGAATAAAAGGAAGAATATGTCAAAGCTTTGTCATAGGATTCCGAACTCTAATGCTCACTAATATCAGACTCAGACCTATACACAGAAGCAACAGGAAAAACCCAAATGTTACAGGTGTGGTAAAACTGATCATCTTGCATACGAAGCAAGGAAATGCCCTGCTACAGGACAAACATTCCAGAATCGTAGAAAGACAGGAAATTTTTCAAAGGTTTGTAGATTCCCTAAACAGCACGCAAAGAAAATAAATGCAGCAGTTGATACTATAGGCCAAGAGAATAATGCTAAAAAATTTCATGAAAATCAAGATAGGTCAGAAACTGATTCTACGTTTCGCATTAATTCTGTTAACTAAGGTACAAAGAAACATATATTCGTAGAAGTGATTATAAATGGTAAACCAATTGTAATGTAAGTTGACACAGTAGCTGATGTAACAATTATGTTTGAGAAAACAGCTAAAACCATTCCTAATTTGTTTTTAGAAAGTACAAATAGAGTTTTGAAAGGTTATGATGGTTTTGGTATTCAGGTAATGTGTAAGGACACCGATCCCTTCGTCGTCCAGAAAATCGACATATTACTTATTTATTTGAATTCTCTTTTCGCCTCACTGTGGTTTCCCATGTATATATATTCCGCTCTACCAGAGCTACATTTTAACATATGTATCATTTCATAACATGTTTCTGTTAACCCATAATTCATATATTTGTAAGTGTAAGAAAACACATATATTTTGGCGGGCACTTCAATCTGATTTGGCGCCAGCGTCATCCTACCTTTCCGTCCGCAGCTTGTAATATACTCCCGTGCACATTCGAATAAAGTATCAGTTGATCTTGGTGACGCTTGTCTCACTGTCCTTACAACTGGTGACCCCGGAGTTGAAAGTAGCATCAGCGGTTTTGGCTTTGCCATTAACGGACTTATTACGGCCGTGCTACCTTCTCCATACTCCGTTACCTTAGGCACAAGCCTGCCTTTGGTTCTCCCACACTTCGGTGAACGTAAGGCAGTAGGATGAGCTTAACCGACATATCAACTTCTCACCTCTTCGCCGACTCGTCGTCTGGCCACGATGCAGGAAGCAACACGCCCATCGCACCCAACGGCCTCGCCTCCACGCCCAAAGTCAAACTGCCGCCCTTTTCTCAACACAACACCGCTTCCTGGTTCCTGAGAGCGGACGTACTCTTCCGCGTCGCTAGACTCAGCGACTCCTGCGCCAAGGCTGACATCGTTCTCACCTCCATACCTGAAGAGGTATTCGACAAGATTTCCCCATGGCTCGACGCCCAGGCCGGCCAAGTTTCATACGACGACCTGAGAACGAAACTCATCGGTATCTACTCCCTCTCCGTCTCAGCAAGGGCACAGAAAGTACTGGACCTCGCCGGCAAGCCCATGGGTGACACCTCTCCTGTCGAGGCGTGGGACGAGCTAACCGGCCTGCTTATGCTCCCCGAAACAGACAGCAACGGCCGACGACGTGAGATTAGCTTATCTCGCGAAATCTTTCTTCGACGCCTACCACAGGACGTACGGGCCCAATTGACAGACGCCGACACGCTCCCGATGAACGAACTCCTGTCGAAGGCTCAGAAGCTCCACGAGGCCTCCAAAGCATCTCGCCTCGGAGCATCATCGTCAACACCGCCTCCGTTCTCCTCCTTCAGCAGCTGCTCTTCCATAGAATCCTCGGCAATGGCCCTTGAGGACGACGAGATCAACATTCTATCAAGAAAGAAACCACCGCAACCGACGCGACCGAACCCTAGGCCTAACCCAGCATGGTGCTTCTACCACCAAAAGTTCGGCAGTGACGCCAAGAAATGTAGAGCACCATGCAGTTTCCCTAGAAGATGACGCCAGAAGCATCCACCTGCCACCATCGCAGCCGCAGTTAACCAAAACAAGAATGGTTTCTATATCCTCGATACCATTTCCAACCGTAGACTCATGGTGGACACCGGCGCAATGCAGTCAACGTTCCCTCCTTCAAAGTCCGACCTAGACCGTGGTCCCGACAAAAACGCTCCCTCACTCATCGCCGCCAACGGATCTCCCATACGGTGCTATGGGATCAAGACCCTCAAGATATCTATCATGGGCCGTTCGTATTCTTGGCCCTTCGCTATCGCCGACGTCAATCGCCCCCTCCTCGGTGCGGATTTCCTCGCCCGCCATGGACTCCTCGTCGATGTCGCTAACAGACGTCTCATCGACACGGGAACCTGCCAGTCCCGCGCCCTAGAACACGGCCCTGCAACAATGTCCGTATCCGCCGTAACAAAGCACCCCTACGCCGACCTCCTACGAGGATTTCCCGAGGTTTTCAAGCCCGAGCTCCGACACTCGCCAGGTTCCCCGTCCAAGCATGGTATCTACCACCACATCACAACGACAGGACCTCCCACTCACGCCAAATTCCGCCGCCTCCCGCCCCAGAAACTGAAGGATGCCAAACGCGCTTTCGAGGACATGGAACGCATGGGTATCTGTAAGAAAGCATCGAGCACCTGGGCATCACCCCTGCACATGGTTAAAAAGCCGGACGGGTCCTGGAGACCTTACGGCGACTACAGGCGCCTCAACCTCTTCACAACGCCCGATCATTACCCGCTGCCCAACATGCAGGACCTAACGAACGCGTTGCACGGCGCAAAGTATTTTACCAAGATGGACCTCCTCAAGTCTTATTTCCAGGTCCCCGTATTCCCGGAAGACATCCCGAAAACTGCCATTGTAACGCCGTTCGGATCCTACACCTTCGCATACTCAACCTTCGGTCTACGCAACGCCGGGGCGACCTTCCAACGACTAATGGATAGCATTCTGGGTGACCTACCTTTCTGCGTCTGCTACGTCGACGACATCCTGATATTCTCGAAAACCAAGGAGAAACACCGGGGGCACGTCTGCACCGTCCTCAAACGCCTACAGGAGAACGGCCTAGTCGTACGCTTCGACAAATGCACGTTCGGTGCGGAGGGAGTGGATTTCCTTGGTCACCGCGTATCCTTGTGCGGGGTAAAACCCATGACAACCAAGGTCGACGCCATTAGGAAGTTCCCAATGCCTACGACCATACGCCAACTTCAGGAGTTCCTGGGAATGGTCAATTACTACAGGCGCTTCATCCCCAACATCGCACAAACCCTGTCACCCCTCGACGACGTCCTGAAAGGAAAAGCAAAAAAACTCGAGTGGGGTTTGCCCCAGCAACAGGCATTCGCTCGGACGAAGGATGCCCTTGCGAATGCCACCACCCTGGCTCATTTCGACGACAACGCGCCCCTGCGACTAACGACCAACGCCAGCAACGTCGCCTGTGGGGCTGTGCTTGAGCAACTCGCCGATGATTCTCCTCGACCGCTGGCATTCTTCAGCAAGAAATTGAAACCCGCCGAAACAAGATACAGCACCTTCGATAGGGAACTCCTCGCCGTCTACCTCGCCGTCCGCCACTTCAGGCACATCTTGGAAGGTACCCCCTTCACAATCGCGACGGACCATCAACCCCTCGTACACGCCTTCACGAAATCGACGGACGCATGGTCCTCCCGACAACAGCGTCATCTCGCATCAATCGCCGAATTCGGGTGCACCATACGTTACGTCCCAGGAAAGAAAATCCCAGTCGTGGACGCCCTTTCAAGGATTGAAATTGACGCGATCCACCTGGGAATCGACTACGCCAATCTCGCAACTGAACAACGCACCGACCGAGAAGCACAGGATCACCTGACGGGGCCATCTGCGTTCAAGATAAGTGCGATTCCCCTCGTACCAGCAGGAGTAACTATTCTTTGCGACACCAGCACGGGCCGCCCACGTCCCTTGGTACCAGCCTCCGGCAGAAAAAGAATATTCAATATCATCCATGGACTTTCACACCCCTCAGGACGCACCACCGCTCGCCTTCTGTCTGAAAAGTTTGTCTGGCCAGGGATAAAAAAGGACGCCCGGGAATGGGCGAAGTCATGCATGAACTGCCAGTCAAGCAAGGTCAGCCGTCACACCGAATCGGGGGTGGGCGATTTTCCCCAGCCAAAAAGACGTTTCGGACATATACACATCGACGTCGTGGGACCATTGCCCCCTTCTGGATCCGCTCGCTACCTACTTACGATCATCGATCGCTCCACGAGGTGGTTGGAGGCATCGCCGATGACCGAAGCTATGACTCAAGCATGCGCCGAAGCCCTCCTGTCAAGCTGGGTGAGCAGGTTTGGCGTTCCTGACGACATCACGACTGACAGAGGCCCCGCTTTCCTCTCAGAAATATGGCTCGCTTTGGCGAACCTGATGGGGACGACGCTCCACAACACCACGGCATACAACCCCGCGGCAAACGGCATGGTCGAAAGAACTCACCACGCCCTCAAGGCGTCCCTGATGGCGAGTTGCACTGACGGGGACTGGAAATCACGACTTCCTTGGGTACTCCTCGGCCTTCGCACCGCCCCTCGCGCAGACGGCGAACCTTCGCCCGCCGAAAAGGTCTACGGGGAAGCGCTCGCAGTTCCTGGTGAATTCTTTCCCTCATCAACCGACGACACGCAGTTGGATCACCTAAGGGACATCGCCAGGAAGTTCAGGCCGTGTCTCAAAACTTACCAGGACAGAACCAAGCACTTCAAGCCAAAAAACCTGGATGACTGCAGGTACGTTTTCGTCCGTGTCGACGCTCATCGACAACCACTGACTAGACCTTATCGAGGTCCCTACCGGGTAATTAAAAAGACAACGAAAGCCTTCCTTCTCGACGTCCATGGCCAAGAGGACTGGGTCTCAATAGACCGCGTGAAACCAGCGTTTCTCGAAGGAAGCGACACCGCCTCCACCGGACCTGGCAGATCCAGAGTTCCGCCTCAAAATAAGCCGCCCAACGAAAGAAAAATCATCAAACGACGACAAGAGGAAGAGATCCTTACACCGACCGCCAGTGCGCCCCTCCGTTCAAAAACAAGAGGAACCCTCCGACGCCCGAAAAAATACGAAGGTTGATCATCAGCCCTCTACGCCGCCCGATGTCTTGGGGGGGAGTACTTGTAAGGACACCGATCCCTTCGTCGTCCAGAAAATTGACAAATTACTTATTTATTTGAATTCTCTTTTCGCCACACTGTGGTTTCCCATGTATATATATTCCGCTCTACCAGAGCTACATTTTACATATGTATCATTTCATAACATGTTTCTGTTAACCCATAATTCATATATTTGTAGGTGTAAGAAAACACATATATTTTGGCGGGCACTTCAATCTGATTTGGCGCCAGCGTCATCCTACCTTTCCGTCCGCACCGTGTAATATACTCCCGGTCACATTCGAATAAAGTATCAGTTGATCTTGGTGACGCTTGTCTCACTGTCCTTACAAACGAAATAGGACAACTCATCGCCGCCATCTCATCGCCAGCCAACTCATCACCGCCAACTCATCTCCGGTCCAACTTATCCCCGGCCCAACTTATCTCCGGCCCAGCTCATCTCCAGCCCAACTTATACCCGGCCCAACTCATCACCGGTCCAACACACACACACACACAAACACACTGCAAGGCATTGTAAATAAAAATGAAACAACAGTTACTCAATTATCAATCCTACTATTTGTAAACAAAAATACCGAACTATGACATCAAAGTTTGCCAACAAAAACGTTAGTAATTTTTAACCTTTCAACGCATGACGACAATTACTCAATTACCAATTACAAACAAAAGTCCCCAAGTATGAAATCAGATGTTTGTCAACAAAAACGTTAGTAATTATTAACCTTTCGATATATCACTTTCAGTTTTACATTCTTTCAGTAAACCCATTACAATGGAGACAATTTTAAGTCAGAGAGGCAAAGCGAAATTTTCTTATGATGGCTATTTGTTCATTTTCGACAAATTCAGCAAAATGGACAGCAATTTGATGTTCTGGAAATGTGATCAGCTTGGCAAGTGTAAAGCGAGAATACACACAAGATTTGGAAACGTAGTTAAAGTCTTGAATACTCACACCCATGACTCTTCACCGATAAAAGTAGAAGTAGAAAGGACAACTAAAAAAAATTAAAACGAGAGCTGAAGAGACGATGGAAAACCCAAGTGTTGTGATTAATGAAGTTTTGTGTAATGTTCCCCAAGCGGTGCAAGGATCACTCCCGAATTCGTTGGCTCTAAAGAAAACTATTCGTCGGAAACGGAATCAGATTAGTGCCTCTCCGCCAAATCCAGTTGACCTAAATCATTTAGCAATCCCTGATGAATATTCGACCTACAAAACAGAGCCAAGCCAGAAGGAAGATTTTTTATTAAAAGACCGTCGTCCCAGTGAAGATAGAATTTTGCTATTTGGAAGGAGAAGTTGGTTGCAACATTTGGTATCAGCAGAAGTTTGGTATGTAGACGGAACGTTTTAGATTGCTCCCACGTTATTTTCTCAGGTGTATATTGTAATGGCTAAAAAAATCAGAGGTGTCATTCCAGTGCTTTATGCTCTATTACCTAACAAACGGAAAGTTACATATTCAAGGCTATTTAAAATGATAAAAGAATGTCAACCAACAGTAAACCCAAAATCGGTTGTATGTGATTTTGAAATTGCAGCATTTTTGGCAATCAAGGAAAATTTTCCACAAGTCGAACTAAAAGGGTGCTTCTTTCACCTTAGCCAAAACATGCAAAAACACATTGCGGCTTTGGGTCTAAGTTCTCGCTATAATAACGATAGCCAGTTTTCTTTACAAGTAAAGATGATACGGGCACTAATGATGTTAATTTATTTTTAATGTCATGAAAGAGTCATACTTGATTCTGAATAAAGGTGTTTTTAATATTCATTAATCACGCCGGGAATAAGTTGGGCCAGGGATGAGTTGGGCCAGGGATGAGTTGGGCCGGGGATGAGTAGGTGGCGATGAGTTGGCGGCGATGAGTTGGCGGTGATGAGATGTACCCCATTCTTCAGGTAATAGGGGCTTCGAACACAGAAGTACAGTATAAAGATCAGAAGTTAGACAGAAGGCCATTAACGGTAGTTAAAGGAAAAGGACAACTTTACTAGGTTTGGATTAGATTACATTATTTAAAATTAGACTGGCCTAGTATTTGGAAGGTTACATGTACACAAAATGACCACAAGAATGAAGTGTCTGTGGATTATATTCTATCAGAGTTTCAATACGCATTTGAAGATAAAGTTGGTACAGTAAAGAACGCAAAGGTAATTTTAGTTTTGAAATCACAAAGTACTCCTTGATTTTTGCTCCAAGACCAATACCATATGCATTGAAAAGTGCAGTTGAAACAGAATTCAAAAGGTTAGAAAGTGAGGGTTCTTGGGGAAAAGTTACATACTCAGATTGGGCTACACCATTAGTTCCTATTGTGAAGGAAAATCGTTAGGTTAGGTTATGTGGAGATTACATGGTAACGTTGAACCCACAGCTTCAGGTAGCTCAACATCCATTCCCAAATCCAAAAGACATGTTTACAACTATGTCAGGATGTACTGTATTTTCTAAGTTAGATCTTATACAAGCATTTCAACAGCTTCCCTTGGATGAAAATTCACAAGAACTATGTACAGTAAATACACCCTTCGGTTTGTATAGGCCAAAAAGATTGCCTTATGGAGTAGCAAGCAGTCCAGATATATGGCAAAAAACTATCGATAAGATTTTTTTCATGATTGCAAGGAGTACTTATTTTCATAGATGATATTTTAGTCTCTGGTAAAGATAAAAGAGAACATAGAGAAAGATTACAGACAGTTCTGAAGAAGTTGAAGGAACATAATAATATATTAAGTAAGAACAATTGTATTTTTGGGCTTAGGCCATGTCGTGCTGATGGAAGTTCCTTCATTAGTAGCTTCCTAAGTATATGTGACCACAGTGATATATCCCAGAGAATTTACCGAAGGTATCCAGAATTCTAACTCCTGGTGCGAGTATCCCTTAAATTTCTTCAAGGGATATCGCGTAAGGACGTAACTTGACACATCTCATAGCTATTTACACCCCAAATAGCCTTTCACTTCGAGAGGAAAAGTGGCAAGAAAATAAGAGAGTCGTTCAAAAGGTAAAACCGTTCGACTCTCCTAAAGTACTGTCAATAGTTCGGCCACCCGCCGCATCACGGCGCCACCAAACCATTCTTTTGTTCGTAGCTTTGCTGACCAGTTTTTCCCTGTGTTATCTCGCTATTTTCGAAGCTTTTCTGCTTGAATTATGGATTCCCTAGCTTCATCAGCTTCTGGAAAGTTAAGTAATATCTTTGAATTGTGTAGATGTAAGCTCTTGCCAGTTTTGCTTTTCGATTGATATCGTAATTAACGTAACAAGAGCTGCTGCCAGCCGGGTGGCGTCATGACGCGATCATTCTTTTGTTCATTTAGGTAGCAAGAACGATATTCCCGGCATCTTTGCTTTAATAACTTTAGCTATTTAGTATTTTAGCTAGGGATTTTTATATTATGTCATTGTTGTCGTGAATTTGGCGATAACTTCGAGCCTCACGAGTGCTAGGCTTCTAGCCTAGGCACTTTCACACTTCATGCATGATATAACCTTCCTGGTAAAGTTGTATTGAAGCTCAGGCAATATTTTATACAATTAAGATATTACTATTTTCTTTTCCTCTTCCATTTTAGTATACCAGAGTTACATAGAACGTTCTCTAAGCTCTCTAGCTTAATAGCTTTAGTGCTTTAGTATACTTTATATGTCCCCATTACTCTTGTATTGTCTTTAGGGGTAAGATAGATATCATTGCCCCTTTAAGTCAATACTATCTCTATGAGTTTTAAGAGTAATTTCCTTTCCCTCTGATTAGCCTAGGCTATCCTCTGTTAATTTACTGTAACCTATGGTTGGGTAAATTTTCTGGGGCGTTTCGTTTCCCTCTCCTTTTCTCTGAGCTGGCAACTGAGTAGCTTGTCAGCATTGAGTTTGGAGTTGGGGACGGGACATCAGAGTAGTCTGGTTGGCATCTAGCTACCTGGATTTATACCCGCAACTGAGTAGCTTGTCGGTATTCCAGTAGGGCTAGTTGCTGTGCAGGAGGCTTGCTTCCCTAGATCTTGTAGAGGCTATTGTTGCACAATATCCTCTTTATGGTCTAGCAGACAGTCCTGTATCAGGGGTTTTTAACGGGAGGATAGGTTTCTTCCCGGTTTAGACTCCTGGTACGAGATTCTGTTCTCTTGAGTTCGTTTTCGGGCGTTCTCTCATTGCCTAACCCAACCTGGAGAATTGACTTCCCTAGTTGAGGCTTATACGAGGACAGAATCCTTCAGGTTAAGTAATGCCTTAGGGTATTGCTTTACTTATGGACTATTCACCCCTTCCCCGCTATCTCTTTCGTGTTGAATGATCCAACACCCTTATGGCCGCGGTTCTACATAGGCTCCTCTGGATGTCTGTAGACCTGGCTTGAGTTTTTCTGTCAGTGCCTGGTTAGGTTACTGAAAGATAACCTTATTTCTTTGAGTGTTCCCTAGAGTCCTCCCTTGGACTGCCTTCCATATCCCTTAAGATGGGATATGGTTGAGTGGAAGCCCGAATTGATTTCCCTCTTCCACTGGCACACTCTTTCAGGATGTAGACGTCATAGCTGATTCTTTGCCGTCTTCTATCGTTATCTTTCTCTCTTTCTTTCTATCATGGGCTATAGTTGGCAGGTTTTCTGCCGACAATTTGGGTTGGCTAGGCTAACAGTTCGCTGTTTCTCTTACCTCGGACATCGTTGTTTGATGCCGTTGGTGAGTGGGTAGGTCTGCCTGCCGGCAACTGAGTAGCTTGTCGGCAACTGGCCAATGCCTTCCACCCATAGTGTAGCCAGCAGTGGCTAGCAGGCCCGGCAGAGCCGGCCTGCTGGCATATGCAGACTAGCCCATCATGCCGACAATGTCGGCAGGTCGACATTATTTTTATTTACGGTAGTTGCCGGCAGGCTCGGCAGACGCCTGCCTGCCGGCATTTACCGACTGGCCTTACATACCGACAACGTCGGTGGGGCCGGCAGCGTCGGCGGGGCCGGCAGCGTCGGCGGGGCCGGCAGCGTCGGCGGGATCGGCAGCGTCGGCAGGGCCGGCAGTGTCGGCGGCATGCTGCCGCCGGTAACTGCTGTATCCAGAAAAATATGACTTGCAGAAGAAGTCGTTAACTCGTGGAGGTACGCAGAGCACATGCCGATGTCAGCAGGCAAGATTTTCCTTTCGGAGAAACTGGGTACCGTCCCAGTGGAGGAGGTAGAGTTCTGGCCCAGCAGGGCATCCTACCCGGATTGCTATGTCCGGCTCAGAACTGAACCGGCATCCAAAGAAGAGACGGAGCCCAAGGAAGTAATTGTCCTTGAGCTCGCTAAAGCAGAGGCTTTGTTTTCCGCAAAGCTAAAGGAGAGGGCATTCACTTGCTCAAAGGTGCCGGCATTAAGCAAGAAACATCCATCGTTTATTGCTGACCCTCAACGTGCTTTTCCCTTTATGGATAAAGGGTTTAAAGCAGCTCTGAAGGCTGTGAGGGCAGGAAAGCCCTGCCCCACACTGGAAGAAAGCAAGCCTTTCTCCCTCGCTTTTCCTTCAGATGACAAGGACTGGAAGGACGTTCACGTTACCTTCTCAGTCGGGAAGCTGGAGGCCGATATCGCTGGACGTCAGTTCAACGAGGACCTCCCAAAGCTGTCAGAGTTTCTCTTGAAGAGAGAACATGAGACAAAGGAGCGCTTGACAGCGTCCATGTCTTTACAAACGGGGCTAGAAACGATGGCTAGCATCCCGGATTCTCCAGATATGCATATGGTCTTTGCCAAGGCGCACTTGGCTACGGTTACAAAAGACTTATATAACTTTATCAGAGCCAGGACGGCTTGTCGGGAGTTCGTGTTTGCTTCTGACTCTGTGAAACACGAACCGAGGAAGCTGATAGCTTCTAATATCTGGGAAAAAGACCTCTTTCCTAGTGATGTGGTGAAGGAGGTCGTCGACAAGGCTGCTTCAGAGAATAGGAATCTCCTCTCTAAATGGGGCTTGTCCTCCAAGAGAAAGTCTTCCGCTGACAGGGGTCCCCAGCCGAAGAACAAGTCGAAGCGGCCTCGCATGTCCTCTCAACCAAGACGGCAACAGCTTCACATGGCCATGGTGCCCCGGACGGTGGCACAACCTACCACCACCTTTCAACTGGTGCCCCAAACACTGGCGACTCAGTCTCCGGTTTTCATCCCAGCTTATGAAAGGCAGTCGGCTTCTTCTAAGCCAAAGTTTAGGGGATCCTATCGAGGCTCCTCTAGACGCCCCTTTAGAGGAAGAGGCAACAAAGGTGGTCGTGGCCAAAGTGGAAAGTCTTCCACCCAGCACTCAAAGTGAGATGCTGCCGGTAGGAGGGAGACTGCTATATTTTCAGGATCGGTGGACCTTCGATCCTTGGGCCCACAGCCTGATCAAGATAAGACTGGGATGGGGTTGGACCTCATCTTTACCAAGCTTTCCTCAATTCTTCCAGCCTTCAACCCCAGTTCTGGAAGAATACGTTCAGGGACTATTGAACAAGAGGGTAACAAAGAAAGCAAATTCCATCAAATTCAAAGGAAGGCTATTCTGTGTTCCGAAGAAGGATTCGGAAAAGCTCAGAGTCATTCTGGACTTATCACCACTCAACAGGTTCATTGTGAACTACAAGTTCAGAATGTTGACGCTTCAGCACATAAGGACCCTTCTGCCCAAAGGGGCATTCACAGTCTCTATAGACATGACGGATGCATACTGGCATGTGCCAATCAACCGCCAAGTTTCCCCCTACCTGGGATTCAAGCTCCAGAAAAGAAAATTCGTTTTCAGAGCCATGCCTTTCGGTTTGAATATTGCGCCAAGAATATTCACAAAGCTTGCAAATGCAGTTGTTCGACAACTACGCCTAAAAGGGGTTCAGGTGATGGCCTACCTGGACGACTGGCTGGTGTGGGCAGCATCCAAAGAAGAATGCTTGCAAGCCTCCAGAAAAGTGATCCAATTCCTAGAGTACCTAGGGTTCAAGATCAACTTGAAAAAGTCTCGGCTGTCTCCAGCTCAAAAGTTCCAGTGGTTGGGAATCCACTGGGACTTACAGTCACATTGCCTCTCCTTGCCAAAGGCAAAGAGAAAGGAGATTGCAGGGGCCGTCAAAAATCTACTTCGGTCACGAAAGATTTCAAGAAGACAACAGGAGAGAGTGTTGGGGTCTCTCCAGTTTGCCTCTTTGACGGACCCACTTTTGAGAGCACAATTAAAAAATGCCTCAGGGATCTGGAGAAAATACGCTTACAACAATCGAAGAGATCTACGAAGACCGTTACCAAATCGTCTGCGATCGATTCTCGAGCCATGGTCGGAGACAAAGAACTTAAGAAGAAAAGTATCCTTGCAACCACCTCCTCCTACAGTCACTGTCCACACGGATGCTTCGAAGGAAGGATGGGGGGGGGGGTCATTCACATTTTCGGAAAGTGCAAGGAACGTGGTCTCCCCTGTTCAAGACCTTCCACCTCAACTATCTGGAAGCCATGGCAGTGTTTCTTTCTCTGAAGAAACTGAAACTTCGCCGATCAATCCACATTTGCCTGGTCCTAGACAGCGAAGTAGTGATGAGATGCATAAATCGTCAAGGTTCAAGATCTCCTCAGTTGAATCGGGTGATAATAGCCATTCTTCATCTGTCCAAGAAGATGAGATGGCACTTATCAGCAGTCCACCTTCAAGGATTCCGCAATGTGACGGCGGACGCTCTATCCAGGTTCGACCCGATAGAGTCCGAATGGTCCATAGACGCAGGATCATTCTCCTTCATATTGAGCAAAGTCCCAGGATTGCAAGTAGATCTCTTCGCAACGAGCGACAACAAGAAGTTAGCCCGGTATGTAGCCCCGTACGAGGATCCTCTAGCAGAAGCGACGGACGCGATGTCTCTAGATTGGAACAGATGGTCCAGGATTTACCTGTTCCCACCAACCAACCTGTTGTTGAAAGCCCTCGACAAATTGAGATCCTTTCGCGGGAGGACAGCGATAGTGGCCACAAGTGGCCAGGCAGTGTCTGGTTTCCATTGATAACAGAACTACGCCTGAAGCTGATCCCGTTGCCGGAACCAGTTCTGACTCAGCTAGTACAGAAATCGACTGTCTACGCTTCATCAGAGAAAACCCAGAACCTTCATCTCATGATTTTCTCGCCTTAGCGGTCAAGAAGAAGTTTGGGATTTCCGAAGACAGCATTAATTTCTTAGAAGAATATAAGTCAAAGTCAACAAGAAGACAATACAAATCTTCCTGGAAGAAATGGGTGGCCTTTGTTAAGGCGAAGAAACCTCAAGAGATTTCTACGGATTTCTGCTTGTCCTTTTTCATCCATCTTCACGGACAAGGACTAGCGGCTAATACGATCACTACGTGTAAATCTGCCTTAGCTAGACTGATTCTATATGCCTTCCAAGTGTATTTTTCAAGCGAAATCTTCAACAAGATTCCGAAAGCCTGCACAAAACTTCGGCCTGCAGCTCCTCCAAAGCCTATTTCATGGTCTTTGGATAAGGTTCTTCATCTGGCCTCTACCTTGAACAATGAAGATTGCTCGCTGAAAGACTTGACTCAGAAAGTGATTTTTCTATTTGCACTAGCCTCAGGAGCCAGAGTCAGTGAAATAGTGGCTCTCTCGAGGGATGAGGGTCACATTCAGTTTACACCGAACGGAGAACTAAATCTCTTTCCAGATCCGACTTTTCTCGCCAAGAATGAGCTACCTACTAAAAGATGGGGTCCCTGGAGAATCTGCCCTCTGAAGGAAGAAGCATCCCTCTGTCCAGTGGAATGCCTAAAGGCTATCTTCATAGAACTTCAGACTTTGGGGGAGGCCAGATTTTTAGGGGAGAAACTTCGGGTTCAACGTTATCCTTGAAACAGATAAGGGCGAAAATCACTTATTTTATTCGCAGAGCGGATCCTGACAGTACACCCGCAGGTCATGATCCGAGGAAAGTTGCCTCGTCTCTTAACTTCTTTCAAACTATGTCGTTTGATAACCTACGTGCTTATACTGGTTGGAAGTCTTCCAGAGTCTTTTTTAAGCACTATGCGAAGCAATTGCAAGAAATCAAATTTCATGTGGTGGCTGCAGGCAGTGTAATAAAGCCTGTAGTTTGATTACTGCGAAGGACAGTGCACTAATTGGGACTGTTAGTGAAGGGTGTGCATGATAGACTTAGGTATATCATGATGATTTTTAGTGTTGACATAAACATTATAATCTGTCTTCCATAATTAAGTGAACTTAGAAGCATAATTCTTTGACATGTGTGCCAGCATATTTATGCTTAATGTCTTTTAGTAATAACATATATATTGAAATTTCCTAATTTCACGGAGTGGCATTGTTTTCTCTTTCAGATAAAACTTTTTACTTTGTTATTACTGTTATGCTTGTTATGTCTATGTTTAGCATAAACATTTTGCTTAGTCATGACTTCTGTGTTTCTTGTAAATAAACTATAGAAGGAATCTTTGCGTCTCTCTCGCCTTAAGATTATACATTATATTCAGAGTATTTTTTTATCCTCTTATGGACTATGTGGGACAGAGTTTCCCTTTACCATGCAATCAGGTAAGTTTGGTTGTGCTATGTTTGTCTACTGTATTACGTTTCCTACGTGAACATAAACTCGTCTGTCTGATCCAGACCTGGGAGGTACAGTACTCTATTCAGAACTCTAGTACAAACTACGCTTTACGTATATACGACACGATATACTTTCTGCTTGCTTGTTGTTCTTTGAACTCACAATCTCGGGTTTTTTTCTAGAGTCTATACAGACTCTTCCCTGTAGGGGACAGGAAGGGCTGGCATATGGTATGCTCGGTTAATTGATGTATTACGGTAACATCACGTGTCTTTGGTCGTGGCAACCAGTTAGGAAATAGTCAATTCGAGATAACGGCACTATTAAATCCACAGATACATTATTGCTCTGGTAAACTTCCATCAGCACGACATGGCCTAAGCCCAAAAAACGGATTTTGAGCGAAGCGAAAAATCTATTTTTGGGTGAAAGAGCCATGTCGTCCTGATGGACCCACCTTCCTTTAGTAAAAGGATGTTAATCCCTCCCTTTTGGTACTGTATCTGTAAAACTTACAAAGCTACGGAGAATGGTTTGGTGGCGCCGTGATGCGGCGGATGGCCGAACTATTGACAGTACTTTAGGAGAGTCGAACGGTTTTACCCTTTGAACGACTCTTTTATTTTCTTGCCACTTTTCCTCTCGAAGTGAAAGGCTATTTGGGGTGTAAATAGCTATGAGATGTGTCAAGTTACGTCCTTACGCGATATCCCTTGAAGAAATTTAAGGGATACTCGCTCCAGGAGTTAGAATTCTGGATACCTTCGGTAAATTATCTGGGATATATCTCTGTAGTCACATATACTTAGGAAGCTACTAATGAAGGAACTTCCATCAGGACGACATGGCTCTTTCACCCAAAAATAAATTTTTCGCTTCGCTCAAAATCCGTTTTTAGAAGTTGATTCAATGGAATACTTAGGTTTTGTAATTAATAGCAAAGGTATTCCCAAGACTGAGGAGAAAATTAAAGCAATAAAATCAACAAAGGTACCAGGAAATGTTAAGCAATTACAATATTTTTTAGGTTTAGTAACTTTTTATGGAAATTTCATTCAGAATTTATCTACAATCGCACATCCATTGTATAACTTACTGATTAGGGGTGTAGAGTGGAATTGGACAAAATATTGTCAGGAATCTTTTGAAAGAATCAAAAAAGAAATAACATCCCCTACATTTCTAGTACATTATCGAATGGATTTATCATTTAAATTAGTTTATGATGCATCGAACATAGGTTCAGGTGCAGTATTATCTCATGTAATGCCAGATGGAACAGAAAAGCCAATTGCTTTCACTTCTAGAGTATTGAACAAGGCAGAAAAGAGTTACTCTCAAATAATTAGCATTAGTGTATGGAGTTAAGAAATTTCATATGTATCTTTATGGAAGGAAAAAGTTCAAAATTGTTACAGATCATAAACCTCAAATAGTAATATTGGGTCCAAAAGCAAGTTTACCTACGTTGGTAGCTGCATGACTATAATGTTGGGAAATTACGTTAGCCGCATATCATTATGATATAGAATATCGTCCTATATCAAAGATGGGTAATACAAATGCTTCATCTAGATTTCCAGTAGACAAAGCACCAGAAGAGTATGATGGCAGTATATTACTAGTTTCAGTATATGATATACTCATTACAGCCAAGGATATTACACACAATACCAAGAAATATCCCATACTTAGTAAGGTTTTAGAGAGTTTAATGACAAGTAGGGACTTATGTGGAAATGAGGCAAATTGTAAGCCCTATAAAGAAATATGGAGTGAATTGAGCATAGCACAACGTTGCATAATAAAAGGGTCAAGAGTAATTATTCCTAGTTCACCGAGGAATAAGTTTTTGTCTGAAATACATGCTGATCACCAAGTTATTGTCAGATCAAAGTCTATTGCAAGGACTTTTGTCTGGTGGTCAGGCATAGATAGAGATATTGAATTGTTTTTAAGAAATTACATGAATTGTCTTATGCAACAAAACAATCCTCAGTTTGCTAGAATGCACCCATTGGAATTACCCAGGTATCGATGGCAAAGAGTGCACATAGATTTTGCCCGTTCTTTCTTAGTTTATTTGTTTCTGATAGTTGTAGATGCATACAGTGAGTGGCCAAAAGTAATTTCAATGAAGACAACAACATTTTACGCAAATTGTAAAACAATTAATGCAACTTTTTTCTACGCATTATAAACCAGAAAAAATTGTATCTGTTAATGTTCCACAGTTGACCTCAAAGGAATTTCAAGATTTTTGTAATGTAAATAGTATCATCCTTCCAAGAATGAAGAGGCAGAAAGATTTGTTCAAAAGTTTAAGCATAACAAAATTTTTAATGTGTCAAAGTTTTAATTGTCTTATAGAACAACACTGCACAGCACAACAAGCACGAAACCATTAAATTTGTTGATGGGGAAGAGGATTAGTTTTAAGTTTGCAAAGTGACTTGGAAGAACAAGGATTTACGGATATTTTTCACCCTATTTTAACATCATAATAAGATCATACAATGCTCCAGAAAAGTGGATACCAGGAGAAATTGTACGAGATCAGAAATTTACATTATGATGTTCATGTTTGTTGAACTACTGTAAAACGTCATGTTGATCCCTTACAGCCGTTAAATAAAAATCCTGCAGATCATGTGAATGTTAGATTTTAAAAATTTTCAGAAGTAATTAAATCAAATATTAATCAAGATGCTCAAACATCAGATGTAGATTCAGAATCTATTCATTTACCAGTACAGGATGAAGTTATAGTGTTTCCCTATACCTATACGATGAATAGAGGGAACCCCCCTGAGAGATCAAAATTGTAAAGTTTGTACAATATCAAGTTAAGGGGGAGGAGACTGTTATGTATTTTGTAATGTAATATTATATGCGCTGCTGGTATTATGAGTAATGTTGTACAGGTATTGCAATAATAAAACGTGTTCCAACATAGTTTATAAGTGTAGTAACGTATGTTATGAAGGATTTAATCCTTAATTAATTGTCGTAGAGTTAGGATGTGATTCTTGTTACTTTAGTAGTGCAGTAGGATCCAATCGTTTATAGAGTGATGCTCGTTTTTTTTTCGTATTGTTGTGTACGAGTTTTGTTTGCATATTTTCACTCGAGAATCACAAGTCTGTTAGAGAAGATCAGAGATGTAAGCCTGATCGAAATTCAAACTATTTTAATAAAAAGTCTCTGATTATATCCCATCTACTCAGAAGACAATTCGGCGATGATGCTATTATAATTCCAGGTACGGAGCTGATATCAAGTAAGTGTAATGTAGGCCAAACATTACAAGAGAGAGAGAGAGAGAGAGAGAGAGAGAGAGAGAGAGAGAGAGAGAGAGAGAGAGAGAGAGCGAGAGAAATGGTAAATATGAATGTGTGTAGGTGACAGAGGACATGACTGAGGGTGTCCAGAATGATTGTCCTGATGAAGTAGGTGTGATTGACCTTGGAGGTTAAAAGATAAAAGAAGTCCGAGATGGACAGAAAAAAAGAGGATTAGATGGAAAGAGTCCGTGCAGTGATTAAAAGGGAATCAGACTGCTACCCATCGTTTCTGAATGTGCCTTTGAGAATCTTTCTTTTTTATATAGAGATTGATATCTTATAATGTACTCATGAAAAGAGATGAGGCAAACTTTGTGCACGGGTAGTTCTTCCTCTCTCTTTAATTAATAGAATGATACCACATTGTACGTGCTAGTCCGTATGTAGTTGGGATTGATAGATCATTAAGGAGAGAACTTGTTTTGATTAGGAATGGAAGAAATCTATCGAAAGATATATAAAATGTTATGCTTGTAACTGTTTCAAAGAACATGAAACTCTGTGCTGGAATCCAGAAAGGGGCCTATGATTCCTGTTAAATTTTATAGGGTACATATGGATGTGGTAGGGCATTCCTTACTGGTATAAGGCAACATAAGAATATATGTGCATTTGTGGATGCATTTACTCGTTACACTCATACTTACTCAATGTTTGATGTATCAGCAAATTCATTAGCCTTACAATGTGATTTTTCATCACTAGGTTTAGCTTCCCCAAAATTTTGGTAAGTGATAAAGGGTTCAAATTTATAAATAAAGTGGTGAAATTGGTCATGGACTTGATGAGAATTAACGCTTTTCTGTGATGGCATATAGGTGTTCGTCTAATGGCTTATTAGAATTTCATAATAGGAAAATGGTGCAAATTTTACGCTATATAGTGGCAGATAACCCTTGTCATTGGTACGCCCTGCTTTCTATGGTTGAGGCAGCTTTGAACATTGAGGTGTAGAAGTGTTTTGCTCGGAGCTCCGTTCAACAATCGCCCTGAGTCGTGTTTTAGCTTTTGTTTCTCGCTTAGAATATCATTGAAAACATATTAGATAATCTTATGGCGAAACCAAAGTGAAAAAAAAACAGTATACCATGTCTGCCCCATGTCTGCCTTTAACCCGGTCTGCCTCATATGGGATATGTGAAGAGGATGTGAGTGCAATAGATCCTATCATAAGATATGTATGTGCGTATACGGTGCAGGCATCACTGATAATGAAATAAAAAAACCTAAACTGGGTATGCCCACACTGCATAGTTGAATCCCGAGTAGCCAAATTATATGTATATATATATATATATATATATATATATATATATATATATATATATATGTATATATATATATATATATATATATATATATATATATATATATATATATATATATATATATATATATATATATATATATATATATATATATATATATATATATATACAGTATATATATATATATATATATATATATATATATATATATATATAGTATGTATGTACATAAAACAAAATTGAAGGAAGGATTGAGTATAAGAGAAGATGATCATAGCGAACAAGGGGCGAGAATTGCTGATTTAGAAGAAAAAGGATTTACAGATATTTTTCACCCTATTTTAACATCATAATAAGATCATACAATGCTCCAGAAAGGTGGGTACCAGGAGAAATTGTAAAAGAGATCATAAATTTACATTATGATGTTCATGTTGGTTGAAATACTGTAAAACGTCATGTTGATCCCTTACAGCCGTTAAATAAAAATCCTGCAGATCATGTGAATGTTAGATTTTAAAAATTTTCAGAAGTAATTAAATCAAATATTAATCAAGATGCTCAAACATCAGATGTAGATTCAGAATCTATTCATTTACCAGTACAGGATGAAGTTATAGTGTTTCCCTATACCTATACGATGAATAGAGGGAACCCCCCTGACAGATCAAAATTGTAAAGTTTGTACAATATCAAGTTAAGGGGGAGGAGACTGTTATGTATTTTGTAATGTAATATTATATGCGCTGCTGGTATTATGAGTAATGTTGTACAGGTATTGCAATAATAAAACGTGTTCCAACATAGTTTATAAGTGTAGTAACGTATGTTATGAAGGATTTAATCCTTAATTAATTGTCGTAGAGTTAGGATCCAATCGTTTATAGAGTGATGCTCGTTTTTTTTTTTTTTTGTATTGTTGTGTACGCGTTTTGTTTGCATATTTTCACTCGAGAATCACAAGTCTGTTAGAGAAGATCAGAGATGTAAGCCTGATCGAAATTCAAACTATTTTAATAAGAAGTCTCTGATTATATCCCATCTACCCAGAAGACAATTCGGCGATGATGCTATTATAATTCCAGGTGTCTGAGCTGATATCAAGTAAGTGTAATGTAGGCCAAACATTACAAGAGAGAGAGAGAGAGAGAGAGAGAGAGAGAGAGAGAGAGAGAGAGAGAGAGAGAGAGAGAGAGAGAGAAATGGTAAATATGAATGTGTGTAGGTGACAGAGGACATGACTGAGGGTGTCCAGAATGATTGTCCTGATGAAGTAGGTGTGATTGACCTTGGAGGTTAAAAGATAAAAGAAGTCCGAGATGGACAGAAAAAAAGAGGATTAGATGGAAAGAGTCCGTGCAGTGATTAAAAGGGAATCAGACTGCTACCCATCGTTTCTGAATGTGCCTTTGAGAATCTTTCTTTTTTTATATAGAGATTGATATCTTATAATGTACTCATGAAAAGAGATGAGGCAAACTTTGTGCACGGGTAGTTCTTCCTCTCTCTTTAATTAATAGAATGATACCACATTGTACGTGCTAGTCCGTATGTAGTTGGGGATTGATAGATCATTAAGGAGAGAACTTGTTTTGATTAGGAATGGAAGAAATCTATCGAAAGATATATAAAATGTTATGCTTGTAACTGTTTCAAAGAACATGAAACTCTGTGCTGGAATCCAGAAAGGGGCCTATGATTCCTGTTAAATTTTATAGGGTACATATGGATGTGGTAGGGCATTCCTTACTGGTATAAGGCAACATAAGAATATATGTGCATTTGTGGATGCATTTACTCGTTACACTCATACTTACTCAATGTTTGATGTATCAGCAAATTAATTAGCCTTACAATGTGATCTTTCATCACTAGGTTTAGCTTCCCCAAAATTTTGGTAAGTGATAAAGGGTTCAAATTTATAAATAAAGTGGTGAAATTGGTCATGGACTTGATGAGAATTTAACGCTTTTCTGTGATGGCATATAGGTGTTCGTCCAATGGCTTATTAGAATATCATAATAGGAAAATGGTGCAAATTTTACGCTATATAGTGGCAGATAACCCTTGTCATTGGTACGCCCTGCTTTCTATGGTTGAGGCAGCTTTGAACATTGAGGTGTAGAAGTGTTTTGCTCGGAGCTCCGTTCAACAATCGCCCCTGAGTCGTGTTTTAGCTTTTGTTTCTCGCTTAGAATATCATTGAAAACATATTAGATAATCTTATGGCAAAACCAAAGTGAAAAAAAAACAGTATACCATGTCTGCCCCATGTCTGCCTTTAACCCGGTCTGCCTCATATGGGATATGTGAATAGGATGTGAGTGCAATAGATCCTATCATAAGATATGTATGTGCGTATACGGTGCAGGCATCACTAATAATGAAATAAAAAACCTAAACTGGGTATGCCCACACTGCATAGTTGAATCCCGAGCAGCCAAATTATATGTATATATATATATATATATTTATATATATATATATATATATATATATGTATATATATATATATATATATATATATATATATATATATATTTATATATATATGTATATATATGTATATATATATATATATATATATATATATATATATATATATATATATATATATATACACATATATGCGTATATATATGTTATATATATATATATATATATATATATATATATATATGTATATATATATATATATATATATATATATATATATATATATATATATACATATATATATGTATATACATATGTTATATATTTGTACATATATATATATATATATATATATATATATATATATATATATATATATATATATATATATATATGTATGTATGTACATAAAACAAAATTGAAGGAAGGATTGAGTATAGCGAACAAGGGGCGAGAATTGCTGATTTAGAAGAAAAAGGATTTACAGATATTTTTCACCCTATTTTAACATCATAATAAGATCATACAATGCTCCAGAAAGGTGGGTACCAGGAGAAATTGTAAAAGAGATCATAAATTTACATTATGATGTTCATGTTGGTTGAAATACTGTAAAACGTCATGTTGATCCCTTACAGCCGTTAAATAAAAATCCTGCAGATCATGTGAATGTTAGATTTTAAAAATTTTCAGAAGTAATTAAATCAAATATTAATCAAGATGCTCAAACATCAGATGTAGATTCAGAATCTATTCATTTACCAGTACAGGATGAAGTTATAGTGTTTCTCTATACCTATACGATGAATAGAGGGAACCCCCCTGAGAGATCAAAATTGTAAAGTTTGTACAATATCAAGTTAAGGGGGAGGAGACTGTTATGTATTTTGTAATGTAATATTATATGCGCTGCTGGTATTATGAGTAATGTTGTACAGGTATTGCAATAATAAAACGTGTTCCAACATAGTTTATAAGTGTAGTAACGTATGTTATGAAGGATTTAATCCTTAATTAATTGTCGTAGAGTTAGGATGTGATTCTTGTTACTTTAGTAGTGCAGTAGGATCCAATCGTTTATAGAGTGATGCTCGTTTTTTTTTCGTATTGTTGTGTACGAGTTTTGTTTGCATATTTTCACTCGAGAATCACAAGTCTGTTAGAGAAGATCAGAGATGTAAGCCTGATCGAAATTCAAACTATTTTAATAAGAAGTCTCTGATTATATCCCATCTACCCAGAAGACAATTCGGCGATGATGCTATTATAATTCCAGGTGTCTGAGCTGATATCAAGTAAGTGTAATGTAGGCCAAACATTACAAGAGAGAGAGAGAGAGAGAGAGAGAGAGAGAGAGAGAGAGAGAGAGAGAGAGAGAGAGAGAGAGAGATGGTAAATATGAATGTGTGTAGGTGACAGAGGACATGACTGAGGGTGTCCAGAATGATTGTCCTGATGAAGTAGGTGTGATTGACCTTGGAGGTTAAAAGATAAAAGAAGTCCGAGATGGACAGAAAAAAAGAGGATTAGATGGAAAGAGTCCGTGCAGTGATTAAAAGGGAATCAGACTGCTACCCATCGTTTCTGAATGTGCCTTTGAGAATCTTTCTTTTTTTATATAGAGATTGATATCTTATAATGTACTCATGAAAAGAGATGAGGCAAACTTTGTGCACGGGTAGTTCTTCCTCTCTCTTTAATTAATAGAATGATACCACATTGTACGTGCTAGTCCGTATGTAGTTGGGGATTGATAGATCATTAAGGAGAGAACTTGTTTTGATTAGGAATGGAAGAAATCTATCGAAAGATATATAAAATGTTATGCTTGTAACTGTTTCAAAGAACATGAAACTCTGTGCTGGAATCCAGAAAGGGGCCTATGATTCCTGTTAAATTTTATAGGGTACATATGGATGTGGTAGGGCATTCCTTACTGGTATAAGGCAACATAAGAATATATGTGCATTTGTGGATGCATTTACTCGTTACACTCATACTTACTCAATGTTTGATGTATCAGCAAATTAATTAGCCTTACAATGTGATCTTTCATCACTAGGTTTAGCTTCCCCAAAATTTTGGTAAGTGATAAAGGGTTCAAATTTATAAATAAAGTGGTGAAATTGGTCATGGACTTGATGAGAATTTAACGCTTTTCTGTGATGGCATATAGGTGTTCGTCCAATGGCTTATTAGAATATCATAATAGGAAAATGGTGCAAATTTTACGCTATATAGTGGCAGATAACCCTTGTCATTGGTACGCCCTGCTTTCTATGGTTGAGGCAGCTTTGAACATTGAGGTGTAGAAGTGTTTTGCTCGGAGCTCCGTTCAACAATCGCCCCTGAGTCGTGTTTTAGCTTTTGTTTCTCGCTTAGAATATCATTGAAAACATATTAGATAATCTTATGGCGAAACCAAAGTGAAAAAAAAACAGTATACCATGTCTGCCCCATGTCTGCCTTTAACCCGGTCTGCCTCATATGGGATATGTGAATAGGATGTGAGTGCAATAGATCCTATCATAAGATATGTATGTGCGTATACGGTGCAGGCATCACTAATAATGAAATAAAAAACCTAAACTGGGTATGCCCACACTGCATAGTTGAATCCCGAGCAGCCAAATTATATGTATATATATATATATATATATATATATATATATATATATATATATATATTATATATATATATGTATATATATATATATATATATATATTATATATATATATATATATATATATATATATATATATATATATATATATATATATATATATATATATATATACATATATATATATATGTATATATATATATATATATATATATATATATATATATATATATATATATATATATATATATATATATATATATGTATATACATATGTATGTACATAAAACAAAATTGAAGGAAGGATTGAGTATAAGAGAAGATGATCATAGCGAACAAGGCGCGAGAATTGCTGATTTAGAAGAAAAAGGATTTACGGATATTTTTCACCCTATTTTAACATCATAATAAGATCATAATGCTCCAGAAAGGTGGGTACCAGGAGAAATTGTAAAAGAGATCATAAATTTACATTATGATGTTCATGTTGGTTGAAATACTGTAAAACGTCATGTTGATCCCTTACAGCCGTTAAATAAAAATCCTGCAGATCATGTGAATGTTAGATTTGAAAAATTTTCAGAAGTAATTAAATCAAATATTAATCAAGATGCTCAAACATCAGATGTAGATTCAGAATCTATTCATTTACCAGTACAGGATGAAGTTATAGTGTTTCCCTATACATATACGATGAATAGAGGGAACCCCCCTGAGAGATCAAATTTGTAAAGTTTGTACAATATCAAGTTAAGGGGGGGGGAGACTGTTATGTATTTTGTAATGTAATATTATATGCGCTGCTGGCATTATGAGTAATGTTGCACAGTATTGCAATAATAAAACGTGTTCCAACATAGTTTATAAGTGTAGTAACGTATGTTATGAAGGATTTAATCCTTAAATAATTGTAGAGTTAGGATGTGATTCTAGTTACTTTAGTAGTGCAGTAGGATCCAATCGTGTATAGAGTGATGCTCGTTTTTTTTGTTTTCGTATTGTTGTGTACGAGTTTTGTTTGCATATTTTCACTCGAGAATCACAAGTCTGTTAGAGAAGATCAGAGATGTAAGCCTGATCGAAATTCAAACTATTTTAATAAGAAGTCTCTGATTATATCCCATCTACCCAGAAGACAATTCGGCGATGATGCTATTATAATTCCAGGTGTCTGAGCTGATATCAAGTAAGTGTAATGTAGGCCAAACATTACAAGAGAGAGAGAGAGAGAGAGAGAGAGAGAGAGAGAGAGAGAGAGAGAGAGAGAGAGAGAGAGAGAGAGATGGTAAATATGAATGTGTGTAGGTGACAGAGGACATGACTGAGGGTGTCCAGAATGATTGTCCTGATGAAGTAGGTGTGATTGACCTTGGAGGTTAAAAGATGAAAGAAGTCCGAGATGGACAGAATAAAAAAAGAGGATTAGATGGAAAGAGTCCGTGCAGTGATTAAAAGGGAATCAGACTGCTAACCATCGTTTCTGAATGTGCCTTTGAGAATCTTTCTTTTTTTATATAGAGATTGATATCTTATAATGTACTCATGAAAAGAGATGAGGCAAACTTTGTGCACGGGTAGTTCTTCCTCTCTCTTTAATTAATAGAATGATACCACATTGTACGTGCTAGTCCGTATGTAGTTGGGGATTGATAGATCATTAAGGAGAGAACTTGTTTTGATTAGGAATGGAAGAAATCTATCGAAAGATATATAAAATGTTATGCTTGTAACTGTTTCAAAGAACATGAAACTCTGTGCTGGAATCCAGAAAGGGGCCTATGATTCCTGTTAAATTTTATAGGGTACATATGGATGTGGTAGGGCATTCCTTACTGGTATAAGGCAACATAAGAATATATGTGCATTTGTGGATGCATTTACTCGTTACACTCATACTTACTCAATGTTTGATGTATCAGCAAATTCATTAGCCTTACAATGTGATCTTTCATCACTAGGTTTAGCTTCCCCAAAATTTTGGTAAGTGATAAAGGGTTCAAATTTATAAATAAAGTGGTGAAATTGGTCATGGACTTGATGAGAATTTAACGCTTTTCTGTGATGGCATATAGGTGTTCGTCTAATGGCTTATTAGAATATCATAATATGAAAATGGTGCAAATTTTACGCTATATAGTGGCAGATAACCCTTGTCATTGGTACGCCCTGCTTTCTATGGTTGAGGCAGCTTTGAACATTGAGGTGTAGAAGTGTTTTGCTCGGAGCTCCGTTCAACAATCGCCCTGAGTCGTGTTTTAGCTTTTTCTCTCGCTTAGAATATCATTGAAAACATATTAAATAATCTTATGGAGAAACCAAAGTGAAAAGAAACAGTATATCATGTCTGCCCTATGTCTGCCCTTAACCCGGTCTGCCTCATATGGGATATGTGGATAGGATGTGAGTGCAATAGATCCTATCATAAAATATGTGTGTATATGGTGCAGGCATCACTGATAATGAAATAAAAAATCTAAATTTGGTATGCCCACACTGCATAGTTGAAGCCAGAGCAGCCAAGTTATATGTACATATATATATATATATATATATATATGTATATATATCTATGTATATATATATACATATACATATACACACACACATATATATATATATATATATATATAAAATTGAAGGATGGATTGCGTATAGGAGAAGATGCTCTTAGCGAACAAGGCGCGAGAATTGCTGAATTGGAAAACAAAGTTGTGGACCTTAGCGCACATGCAGCAAATTCCACCCTGACCTTTGACCTCACTGAGAAAGTTGATAATCTTGCTATGAATATGGAATCAATTAACGCAACACTTCAAGTAATGACTGACCAAAAAACGGAAAAATGACAAATGCTGACAAAGTTAAGGAAAAAAGCCTGTTGGTAATTAAATAAACAAATACAATAACTAAAATTCCTGAAAGAAAACACAAGGTCGAACAGACACTTAAAGACATTCCAAATAGAAATGTTGTTGTAAACTTTGGTAACAAAATGATCAGAGAAGAGGCTACAAACAAAATTAAGAAAAATCGAAAAATTAAAACCAAAAATAATGATATGCAATGTGAACAATGATGAAGATGAAGTAGTTTATGCCTTGATTCAAATAAATTATTACCTACACCAAATCCAAAACATAGAAGAGAAGACAAGTGTGGTACTGAAAAAAAAAATGCTGCAGGTGGAACTACCCACTATGTGTTGAAATGTGATCCTGAAGTCCGAAAGGCTATTCACGATAATGGTGACATAGTTATATTGCGATGGGGTACTTATGACATACGCGATAGATACCACGTGATTGATATGCAATGTGTACAGTGATGAAGAGGTAGTAGTAAATGCCTAGATTCAAAGAAATCATTACCTACACCAAATCCAAAACATAGATTAGAAGACAAACGTGGTACTGAAATAATCAGATGCTGCAGGCGAGACTAAATATGTGCTGTAATGTGACACTGAAGTCGGAAAGGCTATTCAGGATAATGGTGACGAAGCTGTATTGCGAAGGGGTATTTAGGACATACGTGATAAATACCACCTGATCACCTGCTCCAATGTCAGAGGTATGGACATCTTGAAAAAAAAAAAAATAGCAAATTTAAAACTTATGATAAAGTCTGCGAGAAATGTCAAGGAAAACATTCCACCAAGGTATGAAACTTGCAAATGACAAAGTGTATTAACTGCGCGGAGGTAAACAAACCAAATGACCATACAGTAAATTCAAGAGATTGTAAAGCTTTTCGGTTAGAAGAATTGAATTGACTTCAAGAAAATACTGATCATGGATAATAAAGATATCATAAACTGTGGCTACGTAGATATACAATCTGTTGGTAATAAAACTATCCAAATTCAAGAATTGATAAACGAGAAATATTTACACATACTAGCATTATCTAGAACATGGTTAAATAACTTTGACAAGGCTAAAACCACAAACCTTCTTTCACATTCCGAGAGAGGGTTGGTCTGGTGGGGAGTCGGACTCTTTATTCATAAAGGTTACTCAAATCTCAAAATGTAAAATAGAACTAGTGTAACAGGCTTTGGATATATAGAAATAAACTTTAGGCATAAAAAAGAAAGATATCCTTTGTAACAGTCTACAAACCTCCGAGAACAAATACTAGTATTTTTTAAAGAATTCAATGCATTCATTAAGATGATTATCCTGGAGAAAATGGAATTAGTTATTTGTGGAGACTTCAATTTTTGGATGGATGATGCATCAAATCTTGACATAAATCAAATTTTTCTCCTACCGTATTTATTGAAGAAGTTACAAAGAAAATAAACGTTGCAATCAACAATCCCTGTGATCATGATAACCAACATTCGTTGGGAGCTATGTGTGTTAACTGTCTTACGACCACTTATAATAGAATGAGTAAAAGTGAATATGATACCATATGCCCACTGATGGAAAAGACTATAACTGTTAAAGACAAAACTCCTTAAAGAAAGAAAGTGTAATCGGTTAAAAACTGAAAGAACATGGGTAGAATACAAAACTGCTATGTGCCAATACAACTACCTACTAAGAAGGAAAAAAAGAGAATACTGTATGAGAAAGATCCCTATTGTCTCCTAAATGGTATAATGGGATGTGCAAACGAAAAGAAGATATCTGATGGATACAGTGAACAGGAAGTAGCAAAGAATTTTCAAGTATTCTTTAAAAACAAAATTAAAAATATAACCATGTCATTTGTAAATATTCAACATCAGATTAATGATACACCAGGTACACAGATAAAATTAATGATATTTAACAACAAAACACAAGACAGTATCACCAGGATTATCAAGGGAGCAAAGAAAATAAACTGCGTGACTGATCCTATGCCAACATCTGGAGTAATTGGAGAGAGCAACTTTTCTAGTCAAACCAAAATAATTATGAGAATAGCAAATGAAGTATTGATGAATGTAAGTTTCCTAAATCTGAGAAAATGGTTATAGTCACATCAGTTCTGAAAAGTGCTCTGGATTACAAGGAATTAAGCTCATATAGACCTATTTCTAATCTATCCTTTGTTTCAAAACTGCTAGAATACGTAATTCTTGAGCAACCAGTCAGTCGCTTTGAAGGAATAGAAGCTTTGCCTGACAACCAATCTGCTTACAAAAACAGAGACAGCCATTTCCTCGGTTGTAAATGATATGCTGGAAATGATGCAGGAAAATAAATGTGCTGTTTTAATATTACTCGGTCTTAGAGCTGTTTTTGATATAGATGTGCATGAACTGAGACTAAATGATCTACGATTCATCGACGTTGAAGATCAAGCTTTCGAATACCTGGTTAGCAGAAATTACTGTGTACAAATTGGAAATTTTTACTCACCATATGAACCTTTAACCCTGGATAGGTACGCTCCTCGGACACCCCTTTAAGGGTATACTCGGACGCGAACGACCCCGACGCCAAAAAAAATTCTTGAAAAATCAGTTTTTGCAGTAACCTCCTTTTTTCTTTTGCCAAAAAAACTTCAATGAATGCTTAAAACAACTGTAAAGATAAATACTACTCATCTGCAGAAAAACTATTTATTATAAATATTTTAAAAAATTAAGTACAAAAAAAAAGACCTGACATAAAAATTCATAAAAATAAAGTTTATACATATATACACAAATCCTTTTAGGAATTGATTCTTGAATGTTTAGGACACATCTTGATGTATTTTGGATGAAGTCAGACCCATGGAGGTGAAGATCTGAAATAAGAAAAAAAGGGTAACTTTTTTTGGCCAAAAAAATTTGTCCAAATTTCATGAATTTTTTTGGGTACCCAAACGAAATAGGAAGTGGCTAACTTTTTTAGGGAATAAACATATGTTATCCTAAAATAGAAATATGTAAAAAAATCTTCATTATTTTGTAAATTACATTTATATCAGGGGCCATATCTAGAAGTAATTCTTTGAGTACTTAGAAATTTCGTAAAAAAATACATATATTCAATATATAATATGATATTTATGCAGGTAAAAATATACCAAAATATCACAAATTCTATAGAGAACAAGAATATATATAGATAGGGCAGCTTACGCTTCGGATATGTCCACAAAATGGCCGCCAACCACACTGACTCGGACTCCCTAATCTGCCACTTGAAATGTAGGAAGTGTATGTCAATTTCAAGGTGTTATTTACTAATCTAATTATTATTGGATATGCATAAAAATTGTATGGTGGGTTGCTGGATAATTGTCGATTATTTTACGACTATAAAATTAAAATTCTGACCCAAAAAACTTTTTTTGAAGGGAAATAAAATCGAAAAAAAAAAATGTAAAACAATATAATATTTTAGCAAAAAAGAATTGATGATATTCAATCAAAAAAGAAGAAAACAAAATTTTCCGACAAATAAACATCTAGAGGAATCATTACTCTGTGATAGTTCCTTAGTACGTAGTAATTTTGAAAGAATTGGGAAAAAACGAAAAAATGGCAATCACCGGAAAATCGAACACATACCTATATATACGCCATATCTGGCTAAAAAAAAGATAGGCATGGGTAGCCAGATCATCTAGAAACACTTTCCAACACTATAAAAATATAAGTTTTGCGACACTACTTGCCAATTCCTTACGGTAACATGACTAAGCAAAAAAATGCAAAACAAATAAAAAGGGGCACTCGCGGAAAAATGGCTAACATTCTAATATACGGCATTTCAGAAAAAAAAAAATTCAGCCACGTGCTAGGCAAACCATCAAGGCACATTTTCCGACAAATAAACATCTAAATGAATCATTACTCTGTGATAGTTCCTTAGTACGTAGTAATTTTGAAAGAAATGGGAAAAAACGAAAATATGGCAATCACAGGAAAATCGAACACATACCTATATATACGCCATATCTGGCTAAAAAAAAAGATAGGCATGGGTAGCCAGATCATCTAGAAACACTTTCCAACACTATAAAATTATAAGTTTTGCGACACTACTTGCCAATTCCTTACGGTAACATGACTAAGCAAAAAAATGCAAAACAAATAAAAAGGGGCACTCGTGGAAAAATGGCCATTCTAATATACGGCATTTCAGAAAAAAAAAATTTCAGCCACGTGCTAGGCAAACCATCAAGGCACATTTTCCGACAAATAAACATATAAATGAATCATTACTCTGTGATAGTTCCTTAGTACGTAGTAATTTTGAAAGAAATGGGAAAAAACGAAAAAATGGCAATCACAGGAAAATCGAACACATACTTATATATACGCCATATCTGGCTAAAAAAAAATAGGCATGGGTAGCCAGATCATCTAGAAACACTTTCCAACACTATAAAAATATAAGTTTTGCGACACTACTTGCCAATTCCTTACGGTAACATGACTAAGCAAAAAATGCAAAACAAATAAAAAGGGGCACTCGCGGAAAAATGCCCAACATTCTAATATACGGCATCTCAGATAAAAAAAAAAAGACATGCACGTGTTAGCCCAACCATCAAGGCACACTTTCTAACACATAAACATGAAAAAAAAATCAATAATATACGGCAATTCCTTACTACGTAGTAAATTTTTACAAATATTGAAAAAAAAAACAGAAATTGGCAACCGCAGTTAAATACCCAATATACCAATAACTACGTCGTATCTGACAAAAACAAAGTCACGCATGGGTAGCCAGATCATCTAGACACACTTTCCAACACTAAAAAAGCAAAAGTTTTACGACACTATTTGGCAATATCTTACGGAAAAATTACTTGGCAAAAAAATGAAAAAAAATGAAAAAGGGGCACTCGCGGTAAAATGCCCGACATTCTAATATACGGCATCTCAGATAAAAAAAAAGACATGCACGTGTTAGCCCAACCATCAAGGCACACTTTCTAACACATAAACATGAAAAAAAAAATGAATAATATACGGCAATTCCTTACTACGTAGTAATTTTTACAAATATTGAAAAAAAACAGAAATTGGTAACCGCAGTTAAATACCCAATATACCAATAACTACGTCGTATCTGACAAAAACAAAGTCACGCATGAGTAGCCAGATCATCTAGACACACTTTCCAACACTAAACAAGCAAAAGTTTTACGACACTATTTGGCAATATCTTACGGAAAAATGACTTGGCAAAAAAATGAAAAAAAATGAAAAAGGGGCACTCGCGGTAAAATGGTCCTTGTGGTGATGAACGACATTTTAACTAAAAAAAAAATCATGCACATGGTAGCCAAACAATCCACCAAGACTTTCCACAACTGATAACCTATACAAGTTGCACCATTCTACGACAATTTCATAATACGTAATAACTTTGATAATTATGCAAACTACCTTAGAAGGGTAAACTCGGTCGCGCTCGACCCCGACGCGTCTCAGAAATCGGGGAAGGAGTACAGCTACAGCAATGCACATCTGGACACTACTAGAGCGTGTAGGGGAGACACCTCCTGCAGGTCGATCACCCACAAATTCAGTCACGGGGGTGAGTCACGTGAGAAAAACCTGTTTTTTTTTTGACGCTCGGGGTCGCGAACGACCCATCGTACCTATCCAGGGTTAAACAGAGGGGTACCCCAGGGGAGTGTACTTGGTCCAATATTATTCTGCATCTATATTATTGGTCTATCGATAATACTACAAAGGCTTGGTGTAAAGTTCAAACTATTTGTGGATGACCCACAATTTTACTTCTCCATAAATGATATAGACGACAGTACTGAAACTCTCTAAACCGAATCCTTGATAGTGATAGAGAATGGATGACAATTAAACAACTAAAATTAAATGAGAACAAAACTGAGTTGATGGTGGTGGGAAAGAGAAACACTGTGAGAAATTTGAGTGATATTCAAATAAACATAAATAATGACTCAGTGCCAATATCTAGTAAAGTTTGGGATCTAGGCATATTTCTTGACAGCAACTTGTCTCTCAATGCCCAAATAAATAATGTAGTAAAAACTGTTGGTTATCATCTAAGAAATATTGCTTGTATGAAAAAGTACCTAGATTTTAAAAAGAAACTTATGATAAACTGTGTGATTACAAGAATCAACTACTGGAACTCCATCTACTACAATCTAACAAAAGTACAACTTAAGAAATTACAAAATATAATAAACAGAGGAGCAAGACTGATAAAAGGTGTCCCACCTAGAGAAAGGATCACTCCTATACTAATTGATCTACGTTGGCTGCCGATTAAAGAGATAATTGAATTTGAAATATGTACAATAACCCGCCAAGTTGTCAGAACCGGTCTTCCAAAATATATACGAGAATTGCTACATATTGTGCAACCAACAAATCGTCCTGACACGAGAATAGTTACAGATGGTTTTGAACTATCAGAGCCTAGATACATGTCTACCGTAGGCTATAGAGCCTTTAAATATGCAGCCCCGAGACTATACAATAGGTTCCCATGAGACATCTGAATAATTGAAGATATTAACGCTTTCAAGAGGAAACTAAAGACCTTATTTTGTGAGTGTTTTGACAGTGATGATCAAACAGTTAGCAAACAATGCGCACTGTGAAATGTTAATTGCTCCCGAATGAACATCTTAAAACAACTGTAAAGGTCCTGAAGAGAAGGGTTCCCTTGCTATACAGGACCAGATAAACATCCCTTAAAATAAAGTAAAATATAATTCATCGCTCGGGGACACACCTTTCTTTTTAGTGTTTGGACAGGGTCCTGTGTCACCATATACCGTCCTGATAAATTCGCAACAGTTGCCAAACTAATCAACTGAGCAATACTGAATCTATTTACTAAATCTCTGCAGGAGAGTAATGAGCATCTATCATGGTTAGATACAATACTTTTGAAAGGATATGTTATTAAAAGACAAAAATATCTATTCCCAAAGTGTAAGCAGTGAGACGAGATCCGACTACTGTATTGTTTGTTTGGTCAAACCTGTCATCACTTCACAGTCGTGAGCATTTTGAAAGTAAACCAAGCCTCGACAAAAAGTGCCTGCAGTGATATGTCATCATCTTAATAAGTGGAGTCAGCATATTTTGAGAAATCGAGTCTTAGGGATATCCTTGTTTATGAAATATGTCATCATGGGTGGACACGTGCTGCCCTTTTGTTACGACTTAACATGTGGTCCAGATTGCATCAGGAATTTCTTCTAGAAGCTTCCATGGCGTGATCACAGTTGGTGTTTTAGAGGAGGCCAATTGACACGCAGAATTGTTAAAAAAAGTCTTCTATATAAATGACCACAGCAAACTGTAATTAACACCACCCATACATGGGTATATAAATTTCAAGATGAGATTGTCCAAGAGAGATAGGACAGGACATAAAACAAGAGAGGAGCTATGTCCGAAGCAGATGAGAACTAAGTCCTAATGAGATAAGAAGCAGAGAAGACCAGAAGTCTGATAGAGCCAGATTCTAATCTTCCCTCCAGACAAAAAATGCCTATCTCCAAAATCTTGCTAAGGCTGAGAAAATGAGACAAATTGAAACAGCCAGCCCTCCCTACATGTGACGAGAAGTAGCCAACACTGCCTGCAGCCTGCCTTAGTTCAACAATATCATTGAATTCTTGGAGAAGACTTCTGATGTCCCATCTTGATACAGCCCTTTCTGTGACGTCTTCGAATCCAGTCATCATGCCAGTTTCATCTGAATTTCAGCAGCCCTTCTGCAACGTTCTCAAGCCTAAAGTCTCCGTACTAGTACTGTCTCATCAGCTGCAGAAAACTATTCCTTAAGTATTTCTACCTTATTGACTGTTCCCCTTTTCTATTGATGTTTCAGTTATAGTAAACAAATTAGTAACATTGATTTTCTTTATAAGTTTGTGAATAAACGTGTTGTGTCTTTTCGTGAGTTTCTTTTGGTATTCATTTCACATATTTCAATGGTGGTTGTTTGAAACAATTATTTTGATTATTAAAAGAACCTGTAATGATTTTAAGATTGTAACAGCACCAAATATTTGTGGACGATCGTGTGCATTTAAAATGGTTACAACCTTAGAAACACAAACTAGAACTAGAATATTTAGGTCTGTAACGACTAAAGATAGCTAAATCTAACACAGTAATGATACAAAACATTAGTGGAATGGTGTCTGAACTTCTTCAGTCCCACATACATGTGGTGCCGGAAGAGGTAGTTTTCAGAATCCAAAGTATCAATCAGTTTACCATCTTTACCCTGCACACGCGACATTCCCCGAGTTGATGAGTACGAATTGTGTTGATGTTGTTTGAATGATAGATAGAACACCTATGTTTAATACAACTTAGCCTTTAGAAGAAGAGCACAGAGAAACATTTGCTATTGAATGTAGGAATCAATTTGTAGTCTCAGAGACTTTAAGAGACTAAAAACAGACTATTAATGAAGAATAGTATAACATTAAGAACATATATCAGTCAGTTGGTAATGAAAGTCTTAAGACACGCAGTTACAATGAGAAAGCCATGGCTATCAAATAATACTTGGTATGCTATAAAAAGGAGACAAAGACAGATATTGATTGTTGAAATTTTTCGAAGAAGTAATGGAAATTATATGGTAGCGCATGCTAAGTATTCCAGTATCGATGCTGAGGTCAAAAGAAAAGACAGAAATGACTGGAGAGAAAATTTAAACAGTAAAGCAAGCAAAGCAGACAAAGCTATGAATTCAGTAAATGGCTATGGTGTAAGAATTGCTCATAGAATTATTAATGAAATCTCAACTGGAGCAAAGAGGAAGCTGTTATGTATTATTGTAATAATGTACTATATTATTTCAAGTGTTACAGGTATTGCGCAACATTGCATCATATTGCATGAATAAAACATGTTATGCTTTGTACATAAGTGTAATGATTGTTTTGGTAATAGGATTCAAACATTTATTGATTACCTCAAAGATAGGATGTAATTCTTTATAGTTTTGTACTGGAGTAGGATTCAAGTCTTTTGAGAGCGATGCTCCTTTGTTTAGCAATGTTTTGGTTTTGTCAGATTGTGTATGACACTCCACACGCACTTAGGAGTCAGCTGTCATAGAGCAATGTAGTCACAAGATTTATTAAAGTGTATTTTAAGAATACCAACGTATCATTAAATCCCACCAAGAAAAGTTGACGACCAAAGATGGGATCTGCTGAGAAATAATTACTAACAATTCTTCATCTATGTTGCAGGTAATCATTATGGCTCATAGAAACATCCTATCAACATATTAATTGACGACCAAAGATGGGATCTGCTGAGAAATAATTACTAACAATTCTTCCTCTATGTTCCAGGTAATCATTATGGTTCATAGAAACATCCTATCAACATATTAATTGGTGACAAGCAGAAGGACGAACACACGCAGAAGAAACATTGGGGCTTTTCTTTTGTTGATGGATGGCCAGCACAAGAGAAGGAGCTTTTGTACATCGACGGACAAGAGGATAAAAGCCCAATGAAGATTTTACAAGCAGCAGAACGGAGGAATTTCATCATAGCAAGCAAACAAAAGAAATATCAAGGATATGCAAAGTTGGGTAGGATACAAAAAAGGTAAGATACAAAGTGACTGCAGAACAGTAACCTATTGTAGGTAATAAGGTAAGAATCAAAATGCCTTTTGACATTGAACATCCTGAATGATTTAGCATCACAGCTGAGCCCAATTCTGTTGCAACACGATGGCAACAGTGGTGTGAGGCATTTAAAATTTATTTAGAAGCATTAGGGAACATGAAGGATGCCCAAAAGAAGGCATTATTATTTCATACAGCAGGTAGGGAAGTTGGGGAAGTGTTTAAGACTTTGCAGCCTACAGATGACACAAGTGAAGCTGCGATTAAGGCTCTTGCCACATATTTTGCTCCTCGGGTCAATAAATTTTTTGAAAGATATCGGTTTACAGCGCAGTCTTATCAGAAAGAAAATGAAAGTTTAGATGCATTTGTGACTAGACTAAAGAATTTAGCTGTTTCATGTGAATTTCTAGAGTTAGAAAATGTTATCATAGATCAAGTGATTGCACATTGCACATCACAAGAGCTAAGAAAGAAATTATTGCAAGATAAAGATTTAACATTAGAAAAGGTATTGATAAAATGCTACCGTTGATACTATTGGTCAAGAGAATAATGCGGAAAATGTTCATGATAATCAGGTTAGGTCAGAAAATGATTTTGCGTTTCGCATTAATTCCGTCAACAAAGGTGCAAAGAAACATATGATAGAAGTAATCATAAATGGTAAACCAATTTTGATGCAAGTTGACACAACAGCCGATGTATCAATTATGTCTGAGAAAAAGGCTAGAAGCATTCCTAATTTGTCATTAGAAGGTACAAATAGAGTTTTGAAAGGTTATAATGGTTTTGATATTCAGGTAATAGGTGCTTCGAACGTAGAAGTACAGTACAAAGAACAGAAATTAGAGAGAATGCCATTAACAGTAGTAAAAGGTAATGGACAAACTTTGCTAGGTTTAGATTGGCTACAGTATTTGAAGTTAGATTGGCCTAGTATTTTGAAGGTTACAGGTAAACAAGATGAACACAAAAATGAAATATCTGTGGATAATATCATATCAGAGTTTCAAGACGTATTTGAAGATAAAGTAGGTACAGTAAAGAACGCAAAGGCAATTTTAGTTTTGAAACCTGACAGTTCTCCAAGATTTTGTGCTCCGAGACCAGTACCGTATGCATTGAAAAGTGCAGTTGAAACAGAAATCAGGAGATTAGAAAATGAAGGTTCCTGGGAAAAGGTTAAATATTCAGATTGGGCTACACCATTAGTTCCTATTATGAAGGAAAGTGGACAGGTTGGGTTATGTGGAAATTACAAAGTAACGTTGAATCCACAACTGCAAGTAGCTCAACATCCCTTACCAAATCCGAAAGACATGTTTGCAACTATGTCAGGATGCAGTGTTTTTTCTAAATTAGATTTAAGACAAGCATTTCAACAGCTTCCCATGGATGAAACTTCACAAGAATCATGTACAGTAAATACATCCTTAGGTTTGTTTAGACCAAAGAGATTACCTTATGGAGTTGCAAGTAGTCCAGCTATATGGCAACAAACTATGGATAAGATTTTTTCAGGAATGCAAGGAGTATTCATTTTTATAGATGATAATTTAATTGCTGGTAAAGACACAAGAGAACAGAGAAAGATTGCGAACAGTTCTGAAGAAGTTGAAGGAACATAATATTAGAGTAAATAAGAGCAAATGTATTTTAGAAGTTTATTCAGTGGAATACTTAGGTTTTGTAATAAATGGCAGGGTATTCACAAAACTAAAGAGAAGATTAAAGCTGTACAATCAACAAAAGTGCCAGAAAATGTTAAGGAATTACAATCATTTCTAGGTTTAGTAACATTTTATGGGAATTTCATTCAGAATTTGTCTACAATTGCACATCCATTGTATAATCTGTTGAACAAGGGTGTAGAATGGAAGTGGACAAAAGAGTGTCAGGAATCTTTTGAAAGAATCAAACAGGAAATAACATCACCTACATTCCTAGTACATTATCAAATGGATTTACCAGTTAAATTAGTATGTGATGCATCAAACATAGGTTTGGGTGCAGTATTATCTCATGTAATGCCAGATGGAACAGAAAAACCAATTGCATTCACTTCTAGAGTATTGAATAAGGCAGAAAGGAATTACTCTCAAATAGAAAAGGAACCTTTAGCATTAGTTTATATAGTTAAAAAGTTCCATATGTATCTTTATGGTAGGAAAAAGTTCACACTTGTTACAGATCATAAACCTTTATTAGCAATATTGGGTCCAAAAGCAAATTTACCTACGTTGGTAGCTGCAGGACTACAACATTGGGCAATTACGTTAGCAGCGTACCACTATGATATAGAATACCGTCCAACATCTAACATGGGTAACGCAGATGCTTTATCCAGATGACCCTTAGACAAAGCAGCGGAAAAAAGGGGTGGTTTAAATAAGTAAATATAAAATCAATATGAAATGACCAGGATCATATAATTAAACCTTCCATTTTTAAGTGAAAAGGTAGAGATGGAAAAAATGCATTTTAGATATTTAACAAATTTAAATTTAAATGGTTAGACATTTATGAATACATATAATTTAAAATGAGATAAATTTCACCGTAGCAGCTGGTGGTGGAATGACGTAAACGAGTCTTCAAAATGAACTTTTGTACGAGAAATTAAGGTTCACAACTGCGAGGGCTCCTTCTTCCTTTCACTCATCCGCTAAAAAATACAAAGTAAAGGAGAATCAACCACGGGAAAAATCAGAATAAAAGATACAACATTAACAAAAAGTAACTAAAATAAATCAACAAAAATTCAACACGAATCAAAATATCAATTACTGCAATCGCATGATCAAAATCTACAATTTTCATATAAATCAATAAAATCTTGAAGTCAACGAATCACTGAAAACAGCAATTAACTAATCACGAAATCACTTCACGTAAATATTTGCTTAAATCAACACTAGATCACAAAAGCTCTCAAATTATCGGTAAAACAAATAGCAAATTCAACGAGTAGCCAAATACCTAAGAAATAAATTTATTGACTGCATTGAATTCATAGGTTCAATCTAGCAAGAATTTAATCAATTAAAATACTTGAAATTATTTTCAAAACACTGGCATATAGAATAAGTAACGCAAGAACAAGCATTAAAGCCCCTTATGCTTACCCTGTTGCGATAACAGTTCTGGCGAGTGTGGAAAAAATCATGCAATAGACGATCATCGCTAAGCAGCGTCCGGATCCCATCCTCGATGAATTAGTGTGTCATTATGTCCATGATCGAGGAAAAATCCATAGTAATTAATCCAACACTAAATGTGGTAGTAATCCAGGACAGAGTCATAAATCCAGCGTGAGTGTATAAATCCTTCCATCCACTTAAATAATGAGAGAGAAGGAAAGAGAGCTTCTCCTCCTCACTCCCGTATTAGGTTGCTGAAGACTGAGTTACTGTGTGAAAAACTTCACAAAGACCTTAGCGGCAGGCAGATTTAACTAGATATAACTACTGTAAAGTGGTTACTATTTAAAAGCAAAGGGGCAATTAGCGGCACTTCTGTATGCCAAATGTATCAATAATGAACTATTCAAATTAATAATTTGAAGTTTTTTCCATAAAGCTCCAGAGGAGTATGATTACAGTGTTCTGTTAATTTCTGTATATGATGTACCCATAACTGCAAAAGATGTAGCACACAGTACCAAGAGAGACCCAGTACTTAGTAAGGTTTTAGAGAGTTTAATGACAAGTAGGGACTTATGTGGAAAAGAGGAAAATTGTAAACCGTATAAGGATATAAGGTATGAACTGAGTGTAACACAAGGAATAGTGATGAGAGGTTCAAGGGTAGTTATTCCTAATTCACTGAGAAATAAAATTTTGTTTGAAATACATGCTGATCACCAAGGTATTGTAAGATCAAATCAATTGCCAGAACTTATTTATGGTGGCCAGGTGTAGATAAAGATGTGGAATCTTATATAAAGAATTGTATGAATTGTATTATGCAACAGAACAATCCTCAATTTGCTAGAATGCACCCGTGGGAGTTACCCAGGTATCCATGGCAAAGAGTGCATATAGATTTTGCAGGTCCTTTTTTAAATTACTTGTTTTTGATAGTAGTAGATGCTTACAGTAAGTGGCCAGAAATTATCCCAATGAAGACAACAACGTCTTATGCCACAAGAGAAGAGTTAATGCAAATCTTTTCTACACATCGTATTCCAGAAATAATTGTTACAGATAATGGTCCACAGTTTACCTCACAAGAGTTTAAAGAATTTTGTAATGTCAATGGTATAAAGCATACATTTTCAGCAACATATCATCCATCTACTAATGGAGAGGCTGAAAGATTTGTCCAAACGTTTAAACACAATATGAAGTGTAGAAAAGCAAATTCAGGTAACATATTTTTGCATGTATCACAGTTTTTATTGTCTTATAGAACAACGATGCACAGCACAACAGGCGTGACACCCTCAAATTTGTTGATGGGGAGGAGGATAAGGTGTAAGTTAGATTTGTTGTATCCAAGTTTGCAAAGTGATTTAGAAGATAAAGGGTATAAACAAGTAGTAAAACTTCCTAATGTAAGACATTTTTTACCTTTATCTGATGTCATGGTAAGATTGTACAACACTCCAGAGAAGTGGGTACCAGGAGAGATTGTAAGAGAGATAGGAAATTTACATTATGATGTTCGTGTTGGTGATAATGTTGTAAAACGTCATGTTGATCAATTAAAGCCATTAAAAAGAAATACAGTAGAGCATGTGAATGTTAGAGATGAGAAACTTCAAGAAGTAGTTAGATCAAATGAGTCAAATATTAACCAAGATGCTCCAACATCAAATGTAGATTCAGAACCAATTCATGTACCAGTGCAAGATGAGGTTAAAGTGCTTCCTAATAGGATTAACAGAGGAAAGCCCCCTGAGAGATTAGATTTATACAGATTTTTACAATGTCAAGTTAAGGGGGAGGAGACTGTTATGTATTATTGTAAAAATGTACTATATTATTTCAAGTGTTACAGGTATTGTGCAACATTGCATCATATTGCATGAATAAAACATGTTATGCTTTGTACATAAGTGTAATGATTTGTTTTGGTATTAGGATTCAAACATTTATTGATTACCTCAAAGATAGGATGTAATTCTTTATAGTTTTGTACTGGAGTAGGATTTAAGTCTTTTGAGAGCAATGCTCTTTTGTTTAGCAATGTTTTGGTTTTGTCAGATTGTATATGACGCTCCACATACACTTAGGAGTCGGCTGTCATAGAGCAATGTAGTCACAAGATTTATTAAAATGTATTTTAAGAATACCAACGTATCATTAAATCCCACCAAGAAAAATTGACGACCAAAGATGGGATCTGCTGAGAAATAATTACTAACAATTCTTAGAAGCATATACCCATCCAAAAGAGAGATGGCTCTGTTATAGCAACAGAAGATAAAGAAAGACAACATTGGATGGTACACTTTAGTAAGGTTATGAATAGGAGATAGGAAGGGAATAATTTGATTGATATACTAGAAGTTGATGAAGACCCTGATGTGCCCATAAATGGATTCAGTGTGCTTGAAGTCGAAGCTATCCTTAAAAAAACTAGAGAGATGGAAAGCCCCTGGATACGATGGAATAACTGCCGAGATGTTATTGGCAGAAAAAGAAGTGACTCCCAGAATACTCACAAGATTATTTTGTAGAACGGGGCATGAAGAAGTAAAACCAAATGAAGGGGAGTTAGGAGTGTTGGTAAAAAAAAAAAAAAAAAAAAAAAAAAAAAAAAAAAAAAAAAAAAACGGAAACCTGACTGATTGTGATAATTACGTAAGTTTTTATGAAAATATATAGTATACTTTTTCAAAGAGACTGGAGGGAAAGATCGATGAAAAGAGGAGAGATGAACAAGCAGGATTTAGAAAAGGTAGAAGTTGCACTAACCAAATTTTCATTTTGAGACATTTTGTACAGCAATGCGTAGAATATAGAAATCCCCTTTGATGGCATTTGTAGACTATGAAAAAGCCTTTGATACTGATCATTGGCCAATTTTGCGGAAAGTCCTGAGTTATTATGGAATTCCTCTTAAATATGTAAATTTGATTAAGTCTGTTCACGAGCATAGCAAGTGCAAAGTTAATGTTAATGGAGTTTATCAAAGAGATTTCCAGTGAACAGTGGAGTACTCCAATGGAATGTGTTGTTACCTATGTTGTTTGTCCTCCTCATGGATTTTGTAATGTGTAGAACAGTCAGAGATGGCGGAGAAGGATTAGACAGGATTGGTGATAGGAATTTAGCAGACCTAGAGCATACTGATGATGCCTGTCCTTGTTAGTAGAACACCACAGGATTTGCAGTGCTTGCTTACCAGAATGCATGAAATATCACACGAGGTTAGGCTCAAGATAAATAAAAGAAAGACAGAGATGATGAGAACTGAGTATGCAATGGAAAATGAAATATCATTGGAAGTAGAAAGGATTTTATTAGGTAGAATCATTTAATTATTTACTCTATGAGCTCCAATATAGGGTCTTTAGAATTAGAATTTAGTGAAAGATTGAAAAAAGCAAATCAGATAATGGCTAGGTTAAGTAAAATTTGGAAATCAAATCGCCTGAAATTACATATAAAAATCAGACTATGTATCAGTTTAATGAGATCAGTATTACTGTATGGACATGAGTCATGGTATGACAATGAAACAATCTTCAATAGATTTAGTAGATTTGAGAACAAAGCCCTTAGAAGGATATTGGGAGTGGAATGGCAGGACAGGATTAGAAATGAAACTATAAGAGAGATTACTCAAGTGTCATATGTGGATGAGATCATGATGAGGGGTAGATATGGGGCGGGGGGGGGGGGGGGGGCTCTTTGCATTCCCCAAAAGAGATTAGCTCACCAAACATTCAGCTGGGCTCCACAAGGCACTAGAAGAGTTGGATGACCCAGGCCTATATGGCTGAGAACTATAAAGCACGGAGTGGGAGATGATGAATGGAGAAGTTTTGAATTATAAGCTCAAAATAAAGACGACTAGCAAAATCTAACCCAAGCCCTTTGCGTCAGTAAGCGTAGGAGGAGGTAATGATGTTGCTTGAACAGGTGATATTAAATTTTTTTAACGTAGTCTAGATAAATTTGCTGATATCAAAGCGTTTTTATGTGTGTGTGCCTAGCGTAGTGAAGTAGAGTGTTTTGATAGTTTTGCTGTGTCTAACACTACGTATGGCATACTTCTGAGTTAGCCTGATACAAAAGAAAAATGAGATGGGTCAAAGAGGTCATGGGTGATTTATCAGGAGGATGCTGTATTAACGATGCACATATATGATTCCTTGTTGCGGGGACTGGGGCAGTTCCCGAAGAGCAAGCACTACGGGATTAAAGTTCAGCCTTGATGGAGGCAGCGTTAGGGAATGTGTAGATATGAATACCTTATATGTTATACTCAATACCATAAGCCCTCGGGTTTATGGCATTCTGCTTTTCCAACTAGGGTTGTAGCTTAGCAAGTGATTATAATAATAATAATGATAACAATAGTAATAATCGAAAGGCAAGGAAGGTAAATGATTTTCTCGGGAAACGGGTAGTGACCATCGATTGATGGTTAAAAGTGAAAGTGTTGTGATTTTTAAAATTGTCGAAAGACTGGTGGTGGGTTATGTTTTGAAATTGTGCTGTAAACCCAGACAAGTAAAGTTGGGGGATGAAGGAAAGATAATTCCTACCTATATCCCGCCTGTTCATGCCCGTATTGCTCACAACCAGAGGGACATTGTTGATGAGGTTCTGTAACACCGATATTGAAAGAATTTTTCCTTTCTCTTTGAGTATTCTGTATTACAATTACAAAGGTCATAAGAAGGAATGAGTGGAATTATTTTCTATTTATTATGTACTTATTTATATACAATATTTAATTTATTACTTTTTCGTGTAAGATGTCCATTTCTTGGGGTGATTTCCATTTATATATATTTCATGTAATATTTTTATCTAATACAGGGCATGCCCTATCTAAGATCGGAGTGTTATCCATATACCATTTAGACTAGAGATGGCAAGTATCCACCTCCTCCGGGAGGGAGGAGTATGAGGGGAGTAGTGTCCAAAAGCTTTGCATAGAAAATATGTTGATGTATATATTAGTTTCATATATTCAGATTATTGGCCTTTTTGAGAGTATTATAACTGTTATGAATTATTGTATAAGATCACTGGACTCTCTTATAGGTCACATTTCTTATGTTGCATGCGTGACATTATTTTTACATCGCAGTGGAGTTTTCCACAAATTTAGTAGATTCAGGAAATTGACAGAGCAATAATTCCTTACTCGATCAAAAGAAAATTCAGTACCACTCGAACTCTCACCATATCAATGGGCACTTACTTGTCTGAGAGTGTATTGATGTGCAAGTCTATTCATCACTTTTTGTAATAAAGTGGAAAAAACCTATGTTCCGATGTCTCATTATCCGTCGACGTGGGACATAATTTGTGTCAGGTGAAAGATTATGTCTGCTTGAGTATGCTGTGACTAAAGGTGTACTTTAAGCCAGTAAAATAAAAGTTCAAGATACCTACTATGGGTTTCACAGAGAGTGCCACTGCAATTTTTTGCAATTATTCTGTAACGAACACTCGTATCAGTACGAGATTTTACCATACTGTAGTGTATTACACCCAGTAAGGAAATTTATAGGAGTATCATGAATCATTTATTGTAAATAATAAAGACTTTTGTACCTATACCAAGAGGCAAAACTCATTAGCTAAGCAAGAAAACGAACACCAGGTTGGAAGAGCTCCGCCTGCCTACAACCCCCTTCACCTCCAACCCCCATTTCCTTCCTCCCCTCTCCTTTCTTCCCTCACCTGCCCTACGTCTTTCCTTCTCTCTTTCTCTCTCTCTCTCTGAATGTTGCTTTGATTTAAACATTTTTTTTACGATTTTTTTTCTATCAATCTAATAATAATGACACTGTTGTATAAATGTAACAGTTCAGTGGTTGTTACCCTCCAGTTAACTTATTAATATCTATTTATACACTGATTTGCTCTCTCCCTCTCTCTGCCTGTCAGTTTCTACTAATGTGGGGAGTTGTACAGACGCTTAACCAATTTTTCCTTTTGCCCCATGCTTCTGAAATTTAAAGTGTTTGCTAAATAGCAATATATATATATATATATATATATATATATATATATATATATATATATATATATATACATATATATATATATATATATATATATATATATATATATATATATATATATATATATATATATATATATATTGTCTTTGAGTTTGAACAATATGTAATTGTACACAATTATATCATTGCATATTTCGGTATTGGGTATGAGCATAGATGATAGGTATCCATAGGAAATGAGAAACAAAATCTTTATTTCACCTAATTCCACATATATCCCCCCTCCCCCTCCACTCCCTAATTGAATTTAATTGAATATTGGTATCGACCGATGAAGGGACTCGAATGTGGGTAGGGCATAACCTTCAAATTTAATTTTTTTTTGTTTATTTTTTTTTTTTTGTGTTTTTATTTTTTTTTTTTTTTAGTCTTCATCGCTTTCTAATAGCAAGTCAACTTCATCTTCAGTGTCACTGTCAAGATTAATAATGACAGGATCAATACTGTCATGCATTTTATCTGTTGAACGATAACTATCCTCAAAAGCTCGTGATCGACGTACTGCCCCTGCCCATACATCGCGTGTGACAGAGATCCTTGCCTCCTCTAATCTGGCATGTAGGTCGGCTCGGGTGAAACGTTGGAGTGAGGAGTGCACGTAACGTTTCATGTGTCCTCACACCTGCTCGATTGCATTGAGCTCGGGATGTGCGGGCGGCAGGCGGACGATTTCATGGCCCCATTCTCGAATGGTGTTATCTACCTTGTACTTAGGCTCTGGCCTATTTTGACGGCATATGTATAGGAGTTCAGGTCTTGTAGCATGTTGCGGGAAGGATATATTTCTGCGCTGTAACCATTCAAAGAGGTCAGATTTCCTGGTAGCTGTGGTGGGACAACGACTATCTTCTGTCATTATACTGTGGTATGGGGCATTGTCCATCACTAGTACCGAAGGCTCCTCCAGGAGTGGCAGGAGCTGAGTTGTTAGCCAACGTAGGAATATATCGCCATTCATTTCCCCGTGGTAGTCGCCGCTGGTATTTTTAGCAGGGAAACTGAGGAAGGAACCGTCAATGAAGCCATCGGCTGTACCACCTGCGACTACCACGAAACATTCCCCCTCACCTGGTGGCACCTGACGGCTGTAATTGGCACTGGTATTAGGCTGCGTGGTATCCACCCATTCCATGTTATGGCTCATTCTGGTTGTGAACCACGTTTCATCCAGGTACACTACCTCCCTGCCGTCTTCCCTATGTCTTTGAAGGTCCCTCAGGGAACGTATCCTTTGGCACATGATGTCAATTGACTCCTTCCTGACATACATCTTGCGCTGAGTGGTCTTATACTCGATTCCCATTTTGTGGAGTAAGCACCATAGCTTAATCTTTGAGGTACTCTCGGGGATGATGCTTTCTTCCTTCAGGTTCTGTGCCAAGGATGCGAGAGTAAAAGCCTTCTTGGCAACAAACTTTGTATGGATGTGTCGACGTATGGCTCCTGCAGAAAAACTGTCAAAGATAGGCTGTGCTAGAGGCGTTGGTGGTGTGACGGGACGTTGCTTAGTACTACGATACACAATTGAATGCACCGTACTCAATTTCATCCTCAAGGCTGCTGCAACACGGTGGTAAGGCCTGTATGAAGGAAAGACTTTATATAGATATGTATTATATAAAATAAAATCTTAAACATCCATCACTTGAAAATAAATGTATCAGTATAATCAAGGCTTCAACTCTGATGAATGTCCTGTGGAAAGGGTCAATATTTATTAGTAATTCATAGAGTAACTGTAACAAGTCACCTATGCAAACTAATCTGAAGGCAGTTGTCAGCTTTCTCTTTATTAAAAAAGTTGAAGAGTTGGGTGACAAACTCATTTCTGCAACCATACGGACTGACATCTTCTGAGGTGGCCATCACTTCTTTAAGCTCTCCCTCGTAATACCAGTAAATGGCTAATGCCCTTAGTAGAAATAAGGTTTGCCAAAAGAAGGCAAGAAAACGCAGGTACGTATACAACAGCCATTTTCCTATCAGTCATAGTGTCTATCACTCAGCTACTCCAAAACCCTTCAGATAGGTGTCAATCTAATAATTATTTACATAACCAATACCATAGAGAGAGAGAGAGAGAGAGAGAGAGAGAGAGAGAGAGAGAGAGAGAGAGAGAGAGAGAGAGAGATGAGCAAACCAGTGAATAAAGCAGTCAGTCATCTGATAGGTAACAACCGATTGAATTGTTCCATATCTACAACAATAAATATTATAATTAGATAAGATAGATAGATAGATAGAGTGCTTGATATAAAAAAAAAAATCATACAAAATAAGTTGCAACTTAAGCTACCTTCTCAGAAAGAGAGCATGAAGGGAATGGAAAGAACGGAGAGGGATGGATGGCGTGGAGGTGGAGAGAGATAGCTTGAAGCAGGGGGAGAGCAGGTGAGGGATGAAAGGAGAGGGAGGGAGGGGGTGGAGGTAGAGGTTCTGTATATTATTGTTCGGTTTTGTGACTGGATGATTGAGATTTTGTCCTTTGGCATAGGGGCAAGTGTCTTTATAATTAATAATTAACGATTCATTATACCCCTATAAATTTCCTCACTGGGTGTAATACCCTACAGCAACATCTCGTATTGATACGACTGTTCGTTACAGAATAATTGCAAAAAGTCGCACTTGCACTGTCTGTGAAACCCATAGTAGGAATAAGAGTTTTAACACAGCAGACACTGCTGCTTCAGGAGGTGAAAACGAAGGAGCAGTAGGTTTTAGTGATATTGATGAAGAATATAAACAAAAACAACGAAGGCAGGATTTAGAAAATATGTTAAATAAACTAACCACGTTAATAAATATATTATTAGTTAAACAGGAAAAAAGAGCCGCATACAGCCACAGCATCTGCGACTCACATCAATGAAACTCGAATGAACATGAGTGGAAGCATCCATGCATAGGCAAATGAAGATGCTCAAAATGTCGTAGTTCAAAAATTACCAAAACTCCAGACAGGTGCTACTCGTTTTGACGATCAATGGACTAATGAAGGGTTTCAATCATTCAAAATGTTTTTGAGAGACTTTGAAGTAGCCACATATGGGTGGTCAGAAAGAGAAAAAGCAATACACGTAATTAGAATACTCAAAGATACTGTGGCAATGGAGGTAATGTGTTGGCCATAAAACAGTTGAAGATGATTTACTGTTATAAAACGAGGTTTAGTTGAGAAATATTCCTTACCATATGCAAGGTAAGGTGATATGATAGAAAATCATCGAATAAAAATTCGAGTGGGTGTGTCAGTTCTAAATTTTGCAACACGTATTTGATAACTCCTTTGCTACTCGGAGTGCAAATCTCTCAGAGGGTGAAAAGAAAGCGATAGCCTATAAGCACATTCGCAGGTTAGTAACCCTGTATCCATGCGGTTATTAGTTCGATGACAATCTCTCGATAGCAGATGTTGTGATGGCGATACAAAACATCCTAGACAGTTTGCCAGAAGAAAATGTTACGGAAAATAATCCTCTCGAATCTGGACAGGCGGCAGCCATAAGAACATATGCAACGAACCGGGGCCACCAACCCCAAATCCGGGGAAGGGGAGAGCAAAGTCAGCAGGGGAGTAGACTCATCATGTGTTGGCAGAGTGGGGGAGAGGGCCACCAAGGAGTGGAGTGCCCCACTGCGAGATTTCCCCACTGTTATACCGGTCAAGTCTATGGTCATCTATCATTAAAGTGACTGACAAAAAACGCCGAGAGCAGGCAAGCTAATATCTGAGGAAGGCGAGGAAGAAGAAGGGTGAGACGAAAGAGACGATTGCCCCTCACCTCGCCCCACCCCCCAATCCCTGCATGATAGCAGCTGCACCAGTCAACGAAGCAGTGAGTACGAGCAGCCCCGGTACGATGGAGCGGAGCCTAATGGGCATGCAGGCAATTGCACCTCCCTCAGTAACCCCAACCTCACACGTGCAGCACTAAAGACAGCAACTGCGGCTGGCGGCATTACAAGTGAAGTTGTTAGCCTATGCCACACATATCAGGATCCAATCTGGCTCCTCAGAATCCTGTCGATCAGGATAGATCTGCCAGATAAGTCGATCAAAGTGTTAATTGAGAGAGGAGCTTGCTTGTTTCTTCTTGAATAAGGGAGCTACTTGAGCCCACCATCATTCCCTCAATTCTTCTAACACTGAACCCACGTTCTGGAAGAATATACCCGAGAGCTCTTGGGTAAATGGGTGATAAGGAGGGCAAAGTCCATCAAATTCCAAGGAAGGCTGTTTTGTGCTCCCATGCAGGACTCAGACAAACTCAGAGTCATTCTGGATTTGTCGCCACTCAACAAGTTCATAGAAAACGACAAGTTCAAGATGCTGACCCTTCAACACATAAGAGCCCTGCTGCCCAGAAGGGCATACACAGTCTCCGTAGAAATAGCAGATGCCTATTGGCACATTCCGATCAATCGCCAACTCTCCTCCTACCTAGGATTCAGGCTACAAAAAAGAAAGTACGCTTTCAAAGCCATATCCTTTGGACTAAATATAGCCCCAAGGATCTTCACGAAGCTTGCAGAAGCAGTCGTTCAACAACTACGCCTACAAGGTGTCCAGGTGATATCCTACCTGAACGATTGGCTGGTGTGGGCAGCATCCGAGACGAAATGCATGCAAGCATCCAAGAAAGTGATCCAGTTCCTGGAACATCTGGGATTCAAGATCAACACCAAAAAGTCTCAACTGTCTCCAGCTCAGAAGTTTCAATGGCTAGGTTTACAATGGAACTTACAGTCACATCGCCTCTCCATTCCATTAAAGAATAGGAGAGAGATAACGGGATCTGTCAAGAGACTACTAAAATCCAACCGGATTTCAAGATGTCAACAGGAGAGAGTGCTGGGCTCCCTCCAGTTCGCATCAGTGACAGACCCGGTGCTAAGAGCACAGCTAAAGGATGCATCAGGAGTCTGGAGAAGATATGCATCAAACGCTCGAAGACATCTAAGAAGACCAATACCGATCCGACTACGATCACTTCTCAAGCCATGGTTGGAGGCCAAGAACTTGAAGAGGTCAACGCCTCTGCAACCGCCTCCACCCTCAGTCATCATCCACACGGACGCATCATTGGAAGGATGGGGAGGTCACTCTCATCATCGGAAAGTTCAAGGAACTTGGTTCTCTCTATTCAAGACCTTCCACATCAACATTTTGGAGGCCATGGCAGTCTTCCTCACTTTGAAGAAATTATCCCCTCACCCTTCAGTCCACATAAGACTGATTCTAGACAGCGAGGTAGTAATGAGATGTCTGAATCGTCAAGGCTCAAGATCACCTCAACTCAACCAGGTAATGTTGGCCATCTTCCGCTTAGCGGAAAAGAAGAGATGGCACTTATCAACAGTTCACCTTCAAGGGTTCCGCAATGTGACGGCGTACGCTTTAACCAGGCTAACTCCGATAGAGTCAGAATGGTCCCTAGATGCAAGATCATTCTCCTTCATCTTACATCAAGTCCCGGAACTGCAGATCGACCTCTTCGCGATGAGCGACAACAAGAAACTTCCTCGACATGTGGCCCCATACGAGGACCCTCTAGTGGAAGCAGTGGACGCCATGTCCCTCAACTGGAACAATTGGACAAGGATTTATCTGTTCCCTCCATCCAACTTGCTGATGAAGGTCCTCAACAAGCTGAGATTTTTTCAAGGAACATCAGCCCTAGTGGCTCTCAAGTGGCCCCGGAGCAACTGGTTTCCTCTAGTATTGGAATTACAGCCGAGGCTGATTCCCCTGCCGGACCCAATTCTGTCTCAACAAGTACAGAAGTCGACTGTCTTCGCTTCATTACAGAAAACCAAAGACCTTCATCTCATGATTTTCTCTCCCTAGCAGTAAGAAAGAGGTTTGGGATCTCGAAAGAGAGTATACACTTCTTAGAGGAATATAAGTCTAAATCTACCAGAAGGCAATATGAATCATCTTGAAAGAAGTGGCTAGCCTTTGTCAAGGCAAAGAAACCAAAGAAAATCTCGACAGATTTCTGCTTATCTTTCTTTATTCACTTTCATAAACAAGGTTTAGCAGCCAACACAATAACTACTTGTAAATCTGCCTTGACTAGACCCTTGCTTTACGCTTTCCAAGTAGACTTTTCCAATGAAATTTTTAGCAAAATTACTAAGGCCTGCGCTAGGCTTAGGCTTGCAGCACCTCCAAGGCCCATTTGGCTTCAATGTTGAACAACGAAAATTGCTCTCTGAAAGATTTGACTCAAAAAGTTCTTTTCTTGTTTGCTGTAGCCTCAGGGGCTAGAGTTAGTGAGATAGTGGCCCTTTCTAGGGAAGAGGGCCATATCCAGTGTACTGAAACCGGAGAACTGAATGTCTTTCCCGACTCAACGTTTCTCGCCAAGAACGAGCTACCCACCAAGAGGTGGGGTCCCTGGAGAATCTGCCCTCTGAAGGAAGATGTCTCGCTGTGTCCAGTAGTGTCTAAAGGTCTATCTTCGTAGAACTTCAGACTTCCGGGGAGGACAGCTCTTTAAAGGAGAAACATCGGGCTCAAACTTATCCCTGAAACAACTAAGGGTGAAGATCACCTACTTTATTTGCAGAGCGGATCCTGACAGTACACCCGCAGGTCATGATCCTAGGAAAGTTGCTTCATCTTTAAACTTTTTCCAGCTTATGGATTTCGAGAGCCTTCGCTCGTTTACTGGATGGAAGTCATCCAGAGTGTTTTTAAAACACTACGCGAAGCAAGTACAATAATTAAAGAAATACATGGTGGCGGAAAGTAATGTACTGAAACCTGTCATTTAGTGCTGCGAGGAACAGTGAATTATTTGGGACTATAATTCTATAGGGTGTACATGTTGGCACATTATAGTGCAACATGGTAAGTGAAATGTCATCAAAGTGACATTAAGGACTGTTCCAGTGTATAAAGGTGAAGAAACATATACTTAACACTAGTGTCGTGTGTTTTTACAGAAGTGTAAATAAACAGACTTCTCAGAAAGATATTAGAAAATTATTAAATTTTCAACTGAGTGGCATGAATTTTTCTTTTCAGATAAGACAAGTATTTCTGATTTGTTCTCTATGGTCTATGTTTGTAAATTCTATTTCATTTGCATTTTTTATATTAGTATGAAATGTATGCTGAATTTTTATTTTATTGGTTGACAATAAATATCTAATTGTTTTGTGCGTCTTATTTCGCCCTAAACATATATAAATAAAGTTATCTGTGAGCATTACTTTTATTCCTTACTATTCTGCATAATTACATTAAACAAATATAGTAAATTTGTTCCTAAACGTAAACAAACCTTTTCTGTCCAGGCTTACCTTGTTTCGATACAGATATAAACTTGTCTGCTGTGGTATACAGCTGGGCTGATATACCTTGGATACTACGGTGGCTTACATGAACCCATGTTGGGTTTATAAATACAAACTTTGGCTAAAGGCACCCAGTGAGACCTGTATGCCCTTTTGGTTGCTAGGTTGGTCATATGAAATATGCAAACTTCGAGACTTTTTCCCGAGTCTAGTATGACTCTTCCCTGTAGGGGGCAGGAAGCACTAACATAGTTCATGATTAAAAGCAATGACATATAACGGTAATGTCATAGGTCTCTAAGGTCTAAATGACCAAGGAAATATTGTCTTGAGGTTTAGGGCACAACTGGGAAATCCACAGATACACAAATGCTCTGGTAAACTTCCATCAGGACGACATGGCCTGAGCCCCAAAAAACGGATTTTGAGCGAAGCGAAAAATCTATTTTTGGGTGAGATAGCCATGTCGTCCTGATGGACCAGCCCTCCTTTCTATGAAAGGCCTTGGCAGGATCCCTCCCAATAATACTGCATCTATAAGTACCGGCTCAATGCTACAAGGAATGAAGATGATGGCGATTATGGCGCCATCTGGGTACTCAAACGGTAACGGAGGAAGGGAACCTTATTAACGGCTCCTCTTTTATTTTGCTACTTTTCCCCCTTGAAGCGTAAACGCTACGCGGGGTGCAGATTGCTATGTGGCGTGTCAAGAATCCGTCACCTGATATTATGCGATATCCTAAAAGGAAACTTTAAGGATATTCGTGCCAGGAGTTAGAATTCTGGAGACCTTAAGTTAAATTCTCTGGGAATATCACTGAAGTCAAATATACCCTAGGAAGCTACTTAAAGGAACCTTCCATCAGGACGACATGGCCATCTCACCCAAAAATAGATTTTTCGCTTCGCTCAAAATCCGTTTAGTAAGTTAAGGGAACAAGGGATTATCGAGGAGAGCTAATGCCGCTGGGTCTCTCCAATCGTAGCAGTTAAGAAAATGGATGGGTTGGTAAGATTGTGTGTTAAATATATGCTAAAAATTTCGATACTATCAAATACGCATTCAAAAAGACAGTAAATGCAAAATGGCATATACTGTATAGCCAATGACAACCATTTCATTTTAATTTTCTTCCTTTTGGGGTTAGAAATGCTCAGTGTAGTTTCCCTTAATTGGCCATAATGACGTTGGTTATATAAACGATATCATATTTATATGGAAAATGGCAGGAGAACATAATAACAATATTCGTAAAGTTTTAGAAAGATTTCACTGTAATATTATGAAAATAAATTTATCAAAGAGCAAATTTTCATGTAAACAGGGAAAATTTTTAAATCACATAATAACCCCAAAATGTATCCAACCATGCTCCGGCAAAGTAAAAGCTATTAGAGATTTCCCCACGCCACGTACCCCTAAGGAAGTAGCTGGGTTCCACTAATACCGATATTAATATGATTTTTTTTTTGTCTCTGTATTATTATTCTATATTATAATTTCAAAGATCATAAGAAGAAATGACAAGAAATATTTTCTATTTATTAATGTATATTTTTTATACAATATTTGATTTTATGTTTTTCTGGTGTTAATGTCTATTCTTGGTGGGTGATTTCTATGCAGACATATCCTATGTTGCATTTCTCTCTAGAACATGGCATGTCCTATCCTTGATCGAAGTGTCCTATATATACTATACAGACTAGAGAAGGCAAGTGTGCACCTCTTAAGGATGTGAGGAGCTTGGCGAGAGGTTTGTTCCAAGCCTTGTATAGAAAATATGTTGATGCATATGTTAGTTTTTTACATTGAGGTCAATGGTCATTTTAAGAGTATTATAACGTCTAAATTACAGTGGAATCTCGCTGAACTCTTTTATATGTAACGTGTCTTAAGTCCTAAAGGTAACATGTGAGAGTATCTATTAATCACATTGAGGGTTTCCACAAATTTAGTAGATTCAGCATATTGACAGAAAAACTATACCTTATTTATAAAGAAAGAATTTCAGTACCACTCAAAGTATGACTAGATCGGAAAGTGCTCGTATAAGACCATCTCACTGTGCAAGTGTATTCATAACCTATTGCATCAAAGTGAAAAAAACGTACGGTATGATACACCGTCTCATCATTAATTATAATGGGGCTCTCGCCCACACGCACAAACACACATAAACACTAACACATACAGAAACAAACATATATGTATATATATATATATACATATATATATATATATATATATATATATATATATATATATATATATATATATATATATATATATATATATATATATATATGTATACATATATATATATATATATATATATATATATATATATATATGTGTGTGTGTGTGTGTGTGTGTATAAAAACATATTTATATATATATATATATATATATATATATATATATATATATATATATATATATATATATATATACAGGTGTATATATATATAAATATATATATATATATATGTATATATATATACACAAACATATACAGTATATATATATATATATATATATATATATATATATATACATATATATATATATATATATATATATATATATATAAATATATATATATATATATATATATATATATATATATATATATATATATATGTATATATATTTATATACATACATATATGTATAAAAATATACATATATATCTATGTACATATATATATATATATATATATATATATATATATATATATATATATATATATATATATATATATATATATATATATATATATATATATATATATATATATATATATATATATACAAACATATATATATGTATATATACACACACATATATATATGTATATATATATATATATATATATATATATATATATATATATATATATATATATATATATATATATATATATATATATATATATATATATATATATATATATATATATATATATATATGTATATATATATAAATATACAGTATATACAGTACATATATATATATATATATATATATATATATATATGTATGTATATATATATTTATATATATATATATATATATATATATATATATATATATATATATTTATTTATTTATTTATGTCAAAATTTATATATATATACATATATATATATATATATATATATATATATATATATATATATATATATATATATATACATATATATAAATTTATATGCATATATATATATATATATATATATATATATATATACTGTATATATATATGTCCTAATTCGTGTATGTAGATGTCTTGTATATCAAGGTAAATGAACTCAATACTTATGAGTATTCCACAAAAACCTATGTGTCTGCATGTTTTGCAATGGCTGCATTTTGTTAACAAAGGCAGTAGTTAATTGCCGATGAGCACTCAGTTGATAAGTCCCTCACCTGAGAGGGTAGATTGTATAATGTGTACTTACAAACAAATCTTTTATAATAAATGAAGAAAACCTATATGCCGGCATGTCATTATCCGTCTGCACGGGTCATATTGGTGTCAGGTGTAATAAAATACGTCTGCGTATGCTGTGAGTGAAATTGTTCTTTGAACCGGTGAAATAAAAGTTCAAGATGCCAAAATACACAAGGACTAACATAGCAGACGCTGCTTAGCCTGAAGATGAGAATGAAGGAGCAGTAAAATATAGCGTTCCCAGTGAAGAATATAGACAGGGAATTAGAACGCAAGAATTGGAAAATAAGTTAGAACAGGTGGAAGAGTTAATTAACAGATTGGTGGTGGGACGAGAACAGGAGCGGAGTGCAACCACAGCATATCCGACGTACATAAACAAAGTTCAAACGCACATTAGTGAAAATACACATGCAGAGCCGAGTGAAGATACGCAAATTGTAGTTCGAAAGTTGCCAGAACTCCAGGCACATGTTAGGCTTTTCAATGATCAACGCCCTAAATAAGGTTTTCAATCAATTGAAGTGTTTTTGAGAGACTTTGAAGTAGCCACATATGGGTGGTCGGAAAGAGAACAAGCCATCCAAATAATTAGATTGCTGAAAGATGCTCCGGTAATGGAGGTAATGTGTTGGCCCCAAGAAAGTTTAAGAAGTTATACTGAAATAAAATGACGTTTAGTTGAGAAGTATGCATTGCCTGATGCGAGAAAGGGAGACCTAAAAGAAAATTACGAACCCAAAATACAGGAAGGTGAATCCGTACTTAGTTTTGTAACTCACATTTTTCTGGATTGCGATTTGTTTGCTACCCGGAGTGCCAATCTCCCAGAAGGGGATGAATAGGCAATTGCCCATAAACATATTCGCAGATTAGTAAACCCGTATTTATGTGGTTATTTGTTCAATAACAATCGCTCATTAGCAGACGTAGTGAGTACGATACAAAACATTTTAGACAGTTTGCCAGAAGAAAAAAGGACTGGGAATAACAGGGCCGATTCCGAGAAGTTGGCAGCCATGAGAGGAAGTCGACCCTCGAAGAGAGGTAAGGGGGAATGCAGTCAGCAGATTAGCAGTGTCTTCAGATGTTGGCACGGGGGAGAGTGGCACCGACGAGTGGAATGCCCCACCCAAGGATCGCCCCGCTGTTACACTTGTCAGGCCTACGGTCATTTATCTCGAGAGTGCCCAGCAAAAAACGCCCAGGGCAGGCGGGCTGGGGCACATGCACACCTCCCCCCGCCCAACGTCCGAGGAAAAGGGAACATAGGAAGGGGGAGACAAGGGAGTTCGATGCCCCACCCCCCCCCCCCATGACATCACAAGCAGTAGCCAAGGAAGCGACGACGGACGTGACAGAGCAAGCACTGGGACCTCCATCGGTACCCCCGACCTCACCCCCGCTGCACTATGGAGAGGACAAGGGAGCAGCGGCATGGCGGTCGGGGTCATTAACCCGTGCTCCATATCTCGAAATGGCCATCTGGGAATGTTAGCACTTAGAATCGACCTGCAAGATAAATCCATCCGAGGGCTGATTGACACGGGAGCCAGTATTTCATTGATTGAAAAAAAATTCTCCTCAAATCCACTACAGCTAGCGGCAACCATTGTTCTTGACACGCCAGGAGGAAATAAACTACACATAAACCATATATCAATCGTCGAGTTCAAGTGGGGTCTGTGAAGTTTACACGATTTTTTTGTCTTGCCCACCTTGGGAATTCCAGGAATAGAGGTTATACTTGGAATAGACTTTATACCTAATAATCAAATTTGCATTTTTTGGGGGAAAGATACAATAACAGTAAAAGCAGGAGGGTACATTTTGCAGGTAGAAAGTCATGAGGCAGTAAGTGCATGTGTTAGCTTGGAGAGACATTTAAGTAAGGTATCAGCTATACCTGAGAGAGGTGAAGTGTTGTCCCCCCAGTCCCTTACGAGCGTATCTCTGACCCCGTGTCGCCCTCTTGCGGAAGGAACCTAGGTAGTTGTTAAACCCCATGACAATTGGGCCCATATGGTATTAGAGGGCTCGACAAAAATTAAAGAGAACAAAGCTAATATAACGATAGTTAATATGTCTAATAAAAGGGTTGTTTTAGGAAGTGATTCTGTGTGTGAATTAGAGTTATGTGAAATTGCTTATAATGGGATGTTGGGAGCCACATCTCCAGCCCGCACAGATGAATACACTCAGAATTTGATTATGCAAGCGCAAAAATTATGTCCCTCAGAATATCAGCCTGTAGTTAGTGACATTGTCAATGCTTATTCCGATGTAATTACAATTGGAGATGAGCCACCCGGGAGGATTGATCAATTTCCCTTTAGCATTGAAACTGGGCAGGCTGAGCCGATCAGGTCAAGGCCTTATAAGGTACCCATTCTTTTCCAGGGAGAGATAGAAAGGGGAATTAATAAATTAAGGGAACAAGGGATAATCGAGGAGAGCGAATCCCCCTGGGCTTCTCTAATTGTAGCTGTTAGGAAAAAGGATGGCTCGGTAAGATTGTGTGTTGATTATAAGAAATTGAATGCAATCACTAAGGATAATGCATTCCCTTTGCCCTCAATCGAAGAATTACTTGTGAAAGTACGGGATAGCAAATATTTTACAACTGTTGATTTAAAATCTGGATACTATCAAATACTTATTCAGGAAGACAGTAAATGTAAAACGGCATTTATAGCTAACGATCAATTATTTCAGTTTAATTTTCTTCCTTTCGGTGTTAAAAATGCTTCAAGTCATTTTTCTAGAGTAATGATGGCGGTTTTGTCGCCCTTAATTGGCCATAATGTTCTTGTTTATTTAGATGATATAATTACAGGGAAAACGGCCGAAGAACATAATAATAATATTCATAAAGTTTTAGAAGCATTGCGACGTAATGGTATGCAAATACATTTGTCAAAGTGCAAATTTTTCTGTAAACAGGTCGAATTTTTAGGTCACATAATAACCCCAGAAGGTATCCAACCCTGCCCCAGTAAAGTAGCGGCTATTACAGATTTCCCCAGGCCACGTAACTCTAAGGAAGTAGCTGGGTTCCTTGGGCTCGCTGGGTATTACCGTAAATTCATAAGAGGTTTTGGAGAGATAGCGAGACCCTTGGATGCTTTAAAGAAACAAAAAGTAATAAATTGGGGGAGAGGAAGAAGAAAGGGCCTTTAACCATTTGAAAGCTGCTTTAACTAGCAATGAATTGCTCTCATATGCGAGATTTGATCGCCCGTTTCTAGTGACAACAGATGCGAGTAGCGTAGCTATTGGAGGCGTAGTCTCTCAACGAGATGATAAAAGCAGAGAGAGACCCATTTGTTTTGCTTCCCGGGCATTAAAAGGGGCAGAAAAGAATTATAGTACATTCGATCGAGAGGCTTTGGCTATTCTTTGGGTTCTAGAGAGGCATCGGTTCTTTTTATCAGGTCAGTCGATTGAGTTGCAACGCGATTATCGCCCCTTACGTGATTTGTATTATGAAAGTGATTTGACCTCTCGTCAAGCGAGATGGAT
>NC_090748.1:54042027-54044527 GCF_036898095.1 Palaemon carinicauda | reverse complement strand
GAATCTCCTTATCGCCAAGAAAACCAATACTTGTTCTCCTACCAAAAATTGTCCGTCCTTACTTTTCACATCGAACCTTTTCTTCATTTTTTCTTGACTCATTTTAATGTTTTTTTGGTCGAAATTTTCCTTATCTTGCCGATCCTTTTCCTGAAATTCTTGACATATTCTCCATCCGTTTCCTCTCGATCCTTCCAATTTTCTGCTAATATTTTAATCAGTCCTCGTACTTCTCGTCCAAATACCATTATATTCGGGCTAAATCCCATGCTTTCTTGATAGTCCGATGTCCCATTCATTACCTGTTTCGTTGCAGAACTTCGTTAATATACTTTTCAGAGTTTGATGAGACCTCTCTATTGCACCTTGGGTCTACGGATGATAAGCATTTCATAGTTGTTGTTTCACATCCAACAGTTTCATTACGTCCCTAAACTGATGTCCCATTCATTACCCGTTTCGTTGCAGAACTTCGTTAACATATTTTTCAGAGTTTGATGAGACCTCTCTAATGCACCTTGGGTCTCCGGATGATAAGCATTTCATAGTTGTTGTTTCACATCCAACAGTTTCATTACGTCCCAAACCTGATTTGATGTGAAATTCGTTCCTCGGTCACTTTGAATGATTTCCGGAATACCGAATTTAGTATAAAAGTCTAATAACTTCTAAACAAATATTTTGGCACTGATGTTCCTGACGGGTATGGCTTCGGGGTATCTCGTCACTCGCCACATCAAGGTTAACATACATTTATGACCTTTTTTCGTCCTTGGTAAAGGTCCCACAATGTCGATCATTTCCTTGCTGAAGGTTCTCCTCACATTTCTGTTGGGTGTAAGGGAGCTTTCTTAATATACTTGTTTGGCTTCCCAGCTATCTAACATGCACGGCAAATTGGCTCATGTCCTTATGCATGACAGGCCAAAAAAAGTGTTTCATAATCTTCTCTGTCATCTTCCTTATCTCTATATGTCCCATCTCATGCCCTGCTGCGATCACCTTCCTTCTCAAAGGTTCGGGAATCAATAACTGATGATATATCCCTCATTCAGCATTCCTAGGGATATCGGCGGGTATGCTTCCTTATAAGCAACCCATCCTAAATATAATAACAGGTCAGAGACTGCTGTGCCTCCCTCTCATCCACCACACAGTTCAATAACTCTGTTAACGTTGCATCCTTCTGTTGCAATCGTATCAGCCTTTTCCTACTCACTTGTCCTACTCCTAATGCTAAATTTTCTATTTCTTCTAGGTCCATTTCTTCTTTGTCCTCATGTGCACTCGTCTTTCATTCCTCTTCGCTCGGGCTTACTCGGGAGTTCTCCTCTTCCATACCATCAACGGAATCCTGTTCTTTGGAAAACAAATCCTCTAAGTTCATCGCTCCTTTGATTTTTTTTTCTTTTTCAGCAGCCACCTTCTTCATCATACTTATAGTTGTCACACAACTAGGAAACAGATACGGGTAGTCCTTCTCGGGTTCAGTTGTAGGACTATACTTCAATGGTTTCTCCGTTACAATGGGACAAGGCCCAAATGGCACTCCACTAACCTCATTACCCAGCAGGATGTCTACTCCTTCAAGGTAAGGACATGCACGCACTGCGGCCCTTCCCAATCGATACACTCTGCAACAACACAGACCATATATCTTTGGGCCATTGTATCGTCGATGCAACCATTTCAAAATGATCGAAGAATTCATCAGGAGCTTTTTCTGTGAACCTTGGAATTAACCTCTGGGCGTTCGCCACATTAATTATGGGATTGTGCATAGCAGGGGTAGCCTCTGTCTGCATTGCCAGCTGTGCACAAGCATTCAATAACTCCAACTCCCTCGCATGTCTTGCTATTTCCCTTGCCTCTTCCTTTTCTTTTTCTTCATGTTCTCTCTCTTTTTCTTTCATTTTCCTCGCTTGTCTTGCGACCTCTCTGGCTTCTCGTTCTTTTTCTTTATATTCTGTCTCTCTTTCTTCCCATCTTCCTCCCATTTCCTTAGCACGTCATGCTTGTTTTCGCTCTTCTTCTTCTCGTCTTGCTTCCATTTCCTTCTCTCTTGCCCTCATCTTCAACTTGATCAAATTCTCATACGCTGCAATTCATCGAATCTCAGCCTCAACATCCCTTTCTGCTTTCACACCTTCAGTTTGTGAGTCATCTGATCCTTGCTTCACTAAAAATTCTTCTTCAGCTTTCTCCAACAGTTCACGAGCTGCTACAATATCTTATTCCGGCAATTTCCCTGAGTTTATTAACGCTTCTAAGGCTAGACACTTGATTTGGTCTTCGATCATTCCACTTGTTGCATGCCCACCACTTACCATTAAAATAGAGAGCCACTGAGCTTTACTTACATTAGCTTCTGACCATTCCTGAATATTTTGGTTATTCAAAAACTCTTAGATATTAAACTTTGCCATCTTGTACTTTACCCCACAAAAAAAATTTTCCTCTCCAAACAAAAATATCCCAACGATACACAGAATCCTATCAA
>NC_090748.1:54017027-54024527 GCF_036898095.1 Palaemon carinicauda | reverse complement strand
CTCCTAGACAGCAATATATAAAACACTGAATATCCAAAGGTCTCTTGAGTACACTCAAAACTAAACTGAGTAATTGCTCTAAAGAATTATTTAAAACTTACGGTGGTCCTTAACAGGGTGCGAGTGAATAGGATTCCAAACAATGGTAATTGGAATAATATACTCTTTACAAAAATAAACATCTTCTATATAAATTATAACATTATGAAAAGAATTAACCTAATAACAAAATAAATCACTCGAAAAATTAAGACTGAACAAAACTTAGATTAAGACAAAAATGTTACGATCTGAAAATTATATAATAACTTGACTTGAACTATTATATCTGAATAAACCCTGGACTAAGAAAAGAAATAACACATGAAAATTATACAATCACTTGTTTCATTTAAAATTAAATATGAATACAACATTTAGGTTTGTCACTTAATGAAAAATAGATAACCAGATCACAATACCAAATACCAAACCTTCCTACAGGCCTAATTACAAAAACTTTACACTATGCAATCACTAACCCTAATACAATGAATTCAAAATCACCTTTTCGTCTTACGTATCTTTTCAACACACGATTTGCTTTGGGCACAGAGTCACTTAGAAGAGGTACTGAACACTGCGAGCGAGAGGGAGAGAGTTGAGAGACGATCTTAAGGCTGGATTTCTCTATCTGACTACCTAACACTGGGGGTCGCCTTATATATAAAACCTAGCTAATTCCAGAAACTTCCCAACAAACTGGGAAGCGTGGGGCTGGGCAAAAGGCGTCAGAGTTACCAAGTATCGCGCTCCAAAACGGTACTCACGCCACGCTAGATAGCTCTCTCAGTCAGCTAGCTCTGCCCACCTGTTGTCCCCCAAAATAATAAAAAGATAACATCCTGTCACTAGGTCTTTCATGAAATGTCCAAAGCACGTGAAACCGAATTTTCCAAAGTACATGTGATTGTGCAGTCTCTCTCAAACTTGACGCAATACCTCATAATAATATAAAAAAACATTACAGAAGCCAATGTTCCTATCTCGCACGAATGCCACAACACTCTCAAATAGATTATGTAAGACTTCATAACAAAAATACGGAAAAAAAAGTTAATTCTTATAAATAAAGTAAATTTACGTAAACTAACTTGAATAAAGAAAACTATGACATTAACGCCGGAAGTCTTACGCAATTTACATAAAATGCCTAAGTCTACATGAGAGGAGCTCATTATAAGAGCTGGCTATTTATCTCTTCAATGCACAAATGAAATATAAATGAAATCATTAATAAACTGCTGTATTCACTCTGCTCTAGACCAGCTTTGTAAGATAGGTTCCCCAATAAAAGATTATTTATTCTGGGGTCGAATCCATCGATTCAACCCGAGATAAATGATCTGCAACCACGTTATCTTTGCCTGATATATGCTTTACATTAATATAATACGATTGCAAACATAATGACTACTTAGTTAACCTTTGATTATTATTTTTCATCTTATTCACAAAAGTTAAAGGATTAAAATCCAAGTACAATGTAATCTCATTTTGTGGTCGATTTATGTAAATTAAAAACTTATTCCTTGCTGCGATCAGCGGTAGCAGTTCCGTTTCAATTGTCGAGTCGACTAGTTGCTTCTTCTTCAGCTTCGACATAAAAAAACAAGCAGGGTGAAGAATTCCTTCCTTATCTTCTTGCAAAAAGACAGCTCCAATTCCATTATCTGATGAATCCACTTGTATAAGGAATTTCTCGGTGAAATCCGGTGCTTGAAGTATTGATTTTGAAGTTAATATGGTCTTACTTAGATTTTTCATTTTTCCTTGCATCTCGAAAGCGTAGGTCCGGCCACTGCTCTCCTCCAAAATCCGGAATGGTTCTGGGAACTCATTGGCGAGAGGGAATATTCTTACCGATGCGTAGACCAACACCTGCCATTCTACCATGAACTGTCTGTTTGTACTCTTCATACCAAACCTTTTCTTCATATGTCCTTGACTCGTTTTCACGTGCTCTAGGGGAAAATTTCCTTAACTTGCTGATTCCTCTTCTAAAATCCTTGATATTTCCTTTGTTCATTCCCTCTCGATCCTTCCCTTTTCTTGCCAACATTTTCTTTGGTCATTTGCTGAAGGGTCCTGCAACCTGTCTGTTTGTACTCTTCCTACCAAACCTTTTCTTCGTTCGTCCTTGATTCTCGTCTCCATGCCTTCTTGGTATGAAGACGATATTTTTCCTCAAATTCTTGACACATTCTCCTTCCGTTTCCTCTTGGTCCTTCCATTTTTCTGCTATCATTTTCTTCTGTCTCTTCCTGAGGGGTTCTCCTCATACGTCCATTGGGCATAAGGGAGCTTCCTTGATGCACTCGTTGGGCTTTTCAGCCATCTGACATATGTAACATGCATGGCAAAACTAGCTCACGTCCTTATGCATGATAGGCCAGAAAAAGTATTTCATTATCTTCTCCGTCGTCTTCCTTATCCCCATGTGTCCCGTCTCGTGCGCGACAGCGATCACCTGTCTTTTGAACGGTGCGGGAATTAATATCTACCAAGTTATCCCTCATTTAGTATTTTCAGGGATAATGGCTGTTCTATGCTTCCTCATAAGCAACCAATCATTAAGATAATAACAGGTTGGAGACTGCTGTGCCTCCGTCTCGTCCACCACATGGTACAATAACTATGTTAATGTTGCATCCTTCCGTTGCAATCCTATCAGCCTTTTCCTACTCACTTGTCCTACTTCTAATGTTGAATTTTTTTTTTCTTCCAAGTACATTTCTTCTTTGTCCTCTTGTCTATTCATCTGTTGCTCCTTTTTTTTATCGGGCTTACTCGGGAGTTCTCCTCTTGCATACTATCAAGGGAATCCTCTTCTTCAGAAAACAAATCCTCCAAGCTCATTTCTTCCAGGTCCATTTTTTCTTTGTCCTCTTTTCTACTCGTCTGTTGTTCCTCTTTGCTCAGGCCTACTCGGAAGTTCTCTTCTTGCGTACCATCAAGGGAATCCTTTCCTTCGAAAAATAAATCCTCTAAGTTTATTGATCCTTTGATCTCTTTTTCTTCTTTGTCCTCTTGTCCGCTCATCTGTCGTTCCTGTTCGCTCCGGCCTATTAGGGAGTTCTCTTCTTGCGTACCATCAAGGGAATCCTCTTCTTTGAAAAATAAATCCTCTAAGTTCATTACTCCTTCGATATCTTTTTTTTCTTTGTCCTCTTGTCCACTCGTCTGTCGTTCCTTTTCGCTTGGGCTTACTCGGGAGTTCTCCTATTGTGTACCGTCAAGGAAGTCCTCTTCTTCGGAAAACAAATTGTCCAAGTTCATCGGTCCTTTGATTTCTTCTTCTTCGACAGACACTTTCCTCTTCATACTCTTAGTCGTAACATAACTAGGAACCAGAGACGGGCAGTCCTTCTCGTGTTCAGTCGTAGTACTATACTTCAAAGGTTTCTCCGTTACAATAGGACAAAACACAAAGGGTGCTCCATACCTCATTACCCAGCAGGACGTCTACTCTTGCTAGGTAATTACCTGTTACTAACTCGCATGACAGTTTTAAATGTCAAATAAGGGTGACCTCCTCACCTCCTTTTCCCTTCAAAATAACAGAGTCCACTGTGAGAGACTGATCCACCATCGGGTGTACTCCCCATACCACCAAACCATGGTTACAACCTGTGTCGCACAATATCCTGACTGGGGTTCGCTCACTCCCGTCTATTGCTGCAGGCATATCTTCATAAATATATGGTTTAAAGGCATCCACGCTGTTTGAGTACATCCTGTTCGTTGTGTAAACGGTGGCTGGTTCATTTTCCTCTCCATCCTTTACCGATTGCTTCTTTGTCTTCGTATTCTGTGAAGTTGTATTATCCTTAATCACTTGGGTGACTGCTTTCAGTGGTTTGACCAACATTCCTTACTGATATGGCCCCTCTTGCCGCACCTAAAACAGACAATATTAACCTTCTGCACGTCTTTCACAATACTTGAAGGAGGAGGATTCGATGTTTGTTGCTATAGGACTATCGCATTCTGCTTAGGGACAATACCAGTGCTACTTCCATTGTAACTGTTGAACTTGTTCCCGAAGTTATTACCGAACTGGTTTCCATGGTTTGGCGAACACTTGACACTTGGTGGGAACGACGGTTGAAATGTCATGCCCGAGGAGGGTTTACGACTGATAGTACTGTAATCTTCACTCAGCGAAGCAGCTTTATCAAGTTTCTACCCCCCTCTCTCTCTCAAGTACATCCGGATGTGTTTGGGACTTTCTCATAGATACTGCTCTAGTATTATCAATTCTCCTAAATCAGCCTTCTCCTTCACGTTAGCAGCCTCTGTCCATCTCTTAAAACATCGTCATACCTTATAAGCGTAATCCTAGAAAATCATTTTCTTTTCCTTTCTCAAACTTCGGAACCTTTCATTATAATATTCATGGGTCATCTGATACACTTGCAGCACACTCCTCTGGTCCTGAGATAAGGATAAGTAAGCACTACGGCCTTTCCCAAAGAGCACACTCTGCAATAACACAGACCATTTACCTTCTGGCCATTTCTTCGTCACTGTGACCATTTCAAAATGATCAAAGAAATCATCTGGAGACTTTCCTGTGAATCTTGGAATTAACCTCTGGGTTTCCGACACATTAAACACGGAATCGTGCTTAGCAGGGACTGCCTCGGTCTCCATTGTCAACTGAGTACTGGCGTGCAACAGATCTAATTCTCACGCATACCTCACTTCTCCCATCTCTTTTCCTTCCTGTCATCTCTCTCTTTCTCTCTGTCTTCTCTCATCTTTTCTTCTTGTATTGCAATTTCCCTTGCTTCCATTAATCTTGCAATCTCTCGGGCTTCTTCTCGTTCATCTTCATTTTGTTCATCTTCTTGTCGCTTTGCTATCATCTTCAACTTTATCAAATTCACCTCTGCTGCAATTCGTCGAATCTCAGCTTCTCCATCCTTATCTGATTTGATGCCTTCAGTTTGTGATTCAACCGGTCTGTGCTTTGTTAAAAATTCTTCCTCAGTTTCCTCTAAGTGTTCACAAGCTACCATAATATTTCCCGAGTTTATCAATGCTTCTAAGGCCTTAATCATCCCACTCGTTGCATGGCCGCCACATGCCATTAAGATAGAGACCCAATGAGCTTTAGTTACATTAGCTTCTGACAATTCCTGAACACTTGGGTTATTCAAAAACTGTTGGATATCAAACTGTGCCACCTTGTAATTTAACAATAATTAATGCATCTCCAAAAAAAAAGTACTAAAAATACTCAAAATCTTATCAACACTGTACTATTAAAAAACCTTTAATCAAAAAACGGCCCTGTTATCACAAATAGTTAAAACAGACTCGCTCGATCCCATGGGTCTGGGTTCCAAAATATATTATATGAGGATGGTTCCCTGGTCTGGGCACTAAATATATATTATACTATGGCTCCTGACTGGGAACCAAACATATAGTATTATATATTCTACGACTAGCAAGTTAATCAGCTTCTCGAATTCCAAACTCACTTGTTTGCTTTTACATTAACCCTGGATAGGTACGCTCCTCGGACACCCCTTTAAGGGTATACTCGGACGCGAACGACCCCGACGCCAAAAAAAATTCTTAAAAAATCAGTTTTTGCAGTAACCTCTTTTTTTCTTTTGCCAAAAAAAACTTCAATGAATGCTTAAAACAACTGTAAAGATAAATACTACTCATCTGCAGAAAAACTATTTATTATAAATATTTTAAAAAATTAAGTACAAAAAAAAAGACCTGACATAAAAATTCATAAAAAAAAAGTTTATACATATATACACAAATCCTTTTAGGAATTGATTCTTGAATGTTTAGGACACATCTTGATGTATTTTGGATGAAGTCAGACCCATGGAGGTGAAGATCTGAAATGAGAAAAAAAGGGTAACTTTTTTTGGCCAAAAAAATTTGTCCAAATTTCATGAATTTTTTTGGGTACCCAAATGAAATAGGAAGTGGCTAATTTTTTTAGGGAATAAACATATGTTATCCTAGAATAGAAATATGTAAAAAAATCTTCATTATTTTGTAAATTACATTTATATCAGGGACCATATCTAAAGGTAATTTTTTGAGTACTTAGAAATTTCGTAAAAAAAACATATATTTAATATATAATATGATATTTATGCAGGTAAAAATATACCAAAATATCACAAATTCTATAGGGAACAAGAATATATATAGATAGGGCAACTTACGCTTCGGATATGTCCACAAAATGGCCGCCAACCACACTGACTCAGACTCCCTAATCTGCCACTTGAAATGTAGGAAGGGTATGTCAATTTCAAGGTGTTATTTACTAATCTAATTATTATTGGATATGCATAAAAATTGTATGGTGGGTTGCTGGATAATTGTCGATTATTTTACGACTATAAAATTAAAATTCTGACCCAAAAAAATTTTTTTGAAGGGAAATAAAATCGAAAAAAAACAAAAATGTGAAACAATATAATATTTTAGCTAAAAAAATTTGATGATATTCAATCAAAAAAGAAGTAAACAAAATTTTCCGACAAATAAACATCTAGAGGAATCATTACTCTGTGATAGTTCCTTAGTACGTAGTAATTTTGAAAGAAATGGGAAAAAACGAAAAAATGGCAATCACCGGAAAATCGAACACATACCTATATATACGCCATATCTGGCTAAAAAAAAGATAGGCATGGGTAGCCAGATCATCTAGAAACACTTTCCAACACTATAAAAATATAAGTTTTGCGACACTACTTGCCAATTCCTTACGGTAACATGACTAAGCAAAAAAATGCAAAACAAATAAAAAGTGGCACTCGCGGAAAAATGGCTAACATTCTAATATACGGCATTTCAGAAAAAAAAAATTCAGCCACGTGCTAGGCAAACCATCAAGGCACATTTTCCGACAAATAAACATCTAAATGAGTCATTACTCTGTGATAGTTCCTTAGTACGTAGTAATTTTGAAAGAAATGGGAAAAAATGAAAAAATGGCAATCACAGGAAAATCGAACACATACCTATATATACGCCATATCTGGCTAAAAAAAAAGATAGGCATGGGTAGCCAGATCATCTACAAACACTTTCCAACACTATAAAATTATAAGTTTTGCGACACTACTTGCCAATTCCTTACGGTAACATGACTAAACAAAAAAATGCAAAAGAAATAAAAAGGGGCACTCGCGGAAAAATGGCCATTCTAATATACGGCATTTCAGAAAAAAAAATTTCAGCCACGTGCTAGGCAAACCATCAAGGCACATTTTCCGACAAATAAACATATAAATGAATCATTACTCTGTGATAGTTCCTTAGTACGTAGTAATTTTGAAAGAAATGGGAAAAAACAAAAAAATGGTAATCACAGGAAAATCGAACACATACTTATATTTACGCCATATCTGGCTAAAAAAAAAAGGCATGGGTAGCCAGATCATCTAGAAACACTTTCCAATACTATAA
>NC_090748.1:54004527-54012027 GCF_036898095.1 Palaemon carinicauda | reverse complement strand
ATTGCCAGTCTTCCTCCCTAACAGACAACCCTAAGTTAGGATGAGCTTTCCTAACAGCTGGGTGTGTCTCTTGCTAGAACGAAGTTTATAGGACCCTTATCCCTCCCCCCCCCCCTCTCTTTCATAGTGATGGCCTAGCCATTGCATCTCTTGGCCGCAGTCCTACTTCCGTACCTAGTGTAGGTTAGGATGGAGGACCGGCTCAGGTCTCTGCCGGCCGGCACGTAATTGCCGGCTGGCAGAGACCCTTTTTCTTTTGTAGAGTGAACCCGAGACCTCCCTTGGTCTCCCTTCCATATCTGCCGGTAGAGTCCGGTAAGCTATGGATTTATTGGAAGCCTGAATGCTACATTCTCCCCTTTCATATGTTCACTCTTTCTGGATAGAAGGTCGTATGGCAATGCCGCCTTATAATCTTACATCCATACTGTTTCTCTTACTAGTGTTTTGTACCCCTAGCCCTGCGGCCGGCTTAACAGCCGGCAGCCGGGTAGGTGGAGGTTCTCTGGTTCTTAGTCACTGCCGGCAGACACGGATATTACTACCTTTGCTTGCCGGCTGTGGAAACACATCCCGAAATCTGCTGGCCACTACGATTAGCGGCCGTCAGCCGGGTGTTAGTGTTTTCAGCTGCCGGCCAGCAATGATTGCCGGCCGACACACATTTGCGAACCAGTGACCTTCCGCCTATTAGTTAAAGGTAGTATACCTTTGAACTATACAGGGGTAAATGCCGGCCGGCAGAGCAGCATGCGATGTACAGTAGTCACTATATTGGTGGTGTAGTACACACTGCATTAATAAAACTACAGTACAGAGTTTGTTGTAACACTAAAGTTCTTCCAACATACTTAATGTTGTCTTGTACAACCTTTTGTTGAGACCGTACAATATATAGAAAGTGAGTTCTTTCTGTATTCATTCTATCCCGTATATAAAAACTTTATTTGAAGGTGTGAGCTACACCTTAAATTTCCGTTTAGGAAATCACATATGGTATTCTAGAATAGAATTAACCTTAGTTTTAATATCTTGGGAGGTTACAACAATTGGCTGGACAGGAAATACAAGTATGTATCTTTCCTTCTTTCCTTTATAGCTTTACTGTGTAAGCTACATGTTCTAATATAAGTGAAAATCCTTCACTTGATACTCATGGATTTTTCTTCTCTTTACAGTAGGACCATCCGAAGTGCGGTAGTGTGTTCTGCAATGTCCGCAGCAAGAACTTCTGTGGACATCAGTTTTGCAGGAGGCACGCAGCATGCGCAGCCTCCAGAGATGATCTCCGCTATTGGGACCCTCAGGTTTGTACAGTATGTTCTAACCTGATTACCGAGGCATTTGACACCCCTAAGTCGACGGAGTCATGGGATGCTGCCAGGGAAAAGTTACGAACCTGGGTGAGGGGTTTTCGGAAAAACACCTCAGGCCCCTACCTTCCAAATGAGAAGATGAGGGCCTACCTTTCCCTAAAGCATCGGCTGATGCAGTCATTCCTCAACCTCAGGTGGAGATACCAACTGCCCAGAATCCGGTAGATTCTGAACTCTCGGCCGCCCTTCAAGATATCCAATTGGACGATAAGATGTCGGAGGTGTCGGATTCTACAGAGAAGGACCTTCTAGGAGAAGGTCAGGAGGAGGAGCTGTCCCAGGCTCCTGAAGTAGAAGAGGAAAAAATCGACAAGGTGTCGGTTACATTGGTTCCGGACCCAGAACCTGTTTACTCTACATCGTCTGCTATCCCAGATGACCTGGGAAGGACTCTTTCTTCTATTGTTGAGATGATTCAACAAATTCGAAAGAAGAATGATGAAAAGGTAGCTGCAATGAAACTGGAGATACGTAGACTTGCAGCATCACGTGGGCCCCAGAAGCGACTCAATGTGAAGGATCTTCCTTTGTGCTCGGATACCAATCCTTGGAGGTATGCCGAACACATGCCAATGACAACCGGGATGATTATTATATCAGAAAAGCTGGGAGCAATTCCCCTGGAAGAGGTGGAATTTTGGCCCAGCAAAGATTCTTACCCGGACTGCTATGTCAGTCTTAGAAAGGAGCCAGCCTCAAAGGAGGAAACGGAGCCGAAGGAGGTCATAGTTCTTGACCATAGTAAAGCACAGGCGTTACTAGCGAGCTCGATGAAAGAGAGGGGCTTCACGAACTCAAAGGTGCCAGCCTTGAGTAAGAAGCTTCCCTCCTTTGTGGCCTCTCCAACCAGAGCCTTTCCCTTCATGGAAAAGGGATATAAGGCAGCCTTAAAGGCAGTGGAGGCAGGGAAACCATGCCCCTCCTTGGAGGAGTGCAAGCCGTTATCTCTGACCTTGCCCTTGGACCAAGAAGACTGGAAGGATGTCCACCTTACCTTCTCAGTCGGGAAGCTGGAAGCTGATATTGCTGAACGTCAGTTTGGTGAGGAACTTCCAAAGCGGTCGGAGTATCTCTTGTGCAGAGAGCAAGAGACGAAGGAAAGACTTGCAGCATCGATGTCCTTGCAAACGACGTTAGAAACGATGGTAAGTGACCCCAAGAATCAGGACATGTTCATGGTAGTGGCCAAAACCCATCTGGTCACAGTTACGAAGGATCTCTATAGCTTTATTAAAGCTAGGAGAGCCTGTAGAGAGTTCGTGTTCGCCTCGGCTGCGGTGAGGCACGAACCGAGGAAGCTGATCTCCTCTTGTATCTGGGGTAAGGACCTCTTTCCCAACGAAGTGGTTAAAGAGGTCGTAGACAAGGCCGCCACGGAGAATAGGAACCTTCTCAAAAAGTGGGGCTTAGATCTTAAGAGAAAGTCTTCTCCGGATAAAGGTCCCCAACACAAGAAGAAGACAAAAAGGCCTAGGCTATCCTCTCGGCCGGCTAAACCCTACCGACAGCAACAACAACAACTTCCTGTGACGCCTCAGATTGTGGCACAACCTCCAACCACGTACCAGCTGGTACCTCAACAAGTGGCAACACAGTCGCCAGTTTTTAACCCAGCCTTCGAAAGGCAGACTTCTTCCTTTAGTTCGAAAGCTAGAGGAACAGCCAGAGGTTCTTCTAGACGCCCTTCAAGGGGAAGGGGATCCAGGGGAGGACGCGGTCAAGGAGGCAAGGCCTCAGGTCCACAACAACAGAAGTGAGATGCTTCCAGTAGGAGGGATCCTACAGCTATTTAGGGATCGTTGGACCTTCGATCCCTGGACCCACAGCCTAATAAAGAATGGACTAGGTTGGATCTGGAGCAGTCCTCCACCTCAATTTCTTCAATTCTTCCAACACTCAACCCCCGTTCTGGAAGAATATGTCCGAGAGCTCTTAGACAAAAGAGTAATCCGAAAAGTTAAGTCCATCAAATTCCAAGGAAGGCTGTTTTGTGTTCCAAAGAAGGACTCAGAAAAACTCAGAGTCATTCTAGACTTGTCGCCACTCAACAAGTTCATAGTGAACTACAAGTTCAGAATGCTCACACTTCAACACATAAGGACCCTACTGCCAAAAAAGGGCATATACCGTCTCTATAGACTTGTCTGACGCTTATTGGCACGTTCCAATTAATCGTCACCTCTCCTCATACCTAGGCTTCAAGTTACATAGAAAACTTTACGCCTTCAGAGCCATGCCTTTCGGGCTAAACATAGCCCCAAGGATTTCCACGAAGCTTGCGAACGCAGCCGTCCATCAATTACGCCTAAAGGGGATCCAAGTAGTAGCCTACTTGGACGACTGGCTGGTGTGGGCAGCATCCAGGACAGAATGCATGCAAGCCTCTAAGATAGTGATCCAGTTCCTGGAACATCTGGGATTCAAGATCGACATAAAAAAGTCTCGACTGTCTCCAGCTCAAAAATTTCAGTGGTTGGGAATCCACTGGAATTTGGAGTCACATCGACTTTCCATTCCTGGGAAGAAGAGGAAAGAAATAGCAGGATCTGTCAAGAGACTATTGAAATCCAAACGGACATCAAGACGCGAACAGGAGAGAGTGCTGGGGTCTCTACAGTTTGCTTCGATAACAGATCCAGTGCTAAGAGCACAGCTAAAGGATGCAATAGGAGTCTGGAGAAAATATGCATCAAACGCGCGAAGAGATCTAATGAGGCCTCTACCGACTCGACTGCGAATGCTTCTCAAGCCGTGGTCCAATGCCAAGCAATTGAAGAAATCAATACCTCTTCAACCTCCTCCCCAGTCAGTGACTATCCACACAGACGCTTCAAAGGAAGGCTGGGGAGGTCACTCTCATCAGAAGAGAGTCCAAGGAGCTTGGTCCAATCTTTTCAAGTCATTTCACATCAACTTTCTAGAAGCCATGGCAGTACTTCTGACACTAAAGAAAGTATCTCCTCGCCACTCGACCCAAATAAGACTGGTTCTAGACAGCGAGGTGATAGTGAGATGCCTGAATCGACAAGGGTCGAGGTCACCTCAAATCAACCAAGTGACGTTGGCCATATTCCGCTTGGCGAAAAGGAAGAAATGGCACCTGTCAGCAGTTCACATTCAAGGGTTCCGCAATGTGACAGCGGATGCTCTATCCAGGTTTCAACCAATAGAGTCAGAATGGTCCCTTGACGCAGGATCGTTCTTCTTCATCTCGAGTCAAGTCACAGAGCTGCAGATAGACCTCTTTGCGACGAAAGACGACAAGAAAATAGATCGTTATGTGTCCCCATACAAGGAACCGCTATCGGAGGCAGTGGACGCTATGTCCCTAGACTGGAACAGATGGTCCAGTATTTATCTGTTCCCTCCGCACAACCTCCTTTTGAAGGTCCTCGACAAACTGAGATCCTTCAAAGGGAAAGCGGCAATAGTGGCCCACAAGTGGCCAAACAGTGTGTGGTTCCCTCTGGTATTGGAACTACGACTAAAGTTCGTACCGCTACCGGATCCATCCCTGTCTCAGCGAGTACAGAAGTCCACTGTCTTCGCTTCATCACAGAAAACCCGGAACTTACATCTCATGATTTTCTCTCCTTAGCGATGAGAAAAAGATTCGGGGTATCAAAAGTCAATTTAGACGTTTTGGACGAAACCAGAAGACAATATGAGGCTTCAGGGAAGAATCGCGTATCCTTTGTCAAGGCGAAGAAACCAAAAGAAATCTCGACAGATTTCTATTTTTCACCTTCATAAGCAAGGTTTAGCAGCCAACACAATATTATTGTGCAAGTCTGCCTTGACAAAACAGATACTATATGCCTTTCAACACAATATTATTGTGCAAGTCTGCCTTGACAAAACAGATACTATATGCCTTTCAGGTCGACCTTTCTAACGACGTTCTTAATGAATTACAAAGGCCCATGCTAGGCTTAGCCCTTCAGCACCTCCAAGACCCATTTCATGGTCATTAGATAAGATTCTTCATTGCATGAACAATGAGGAATGCACTTAGAAGGATTTGAATTAAAAGTTATATTTCTGTTTTTACTCGCTTTGGGGGCCAGAGTTAGTTAAATAGTGGCTCTCTCTAGAGAGGAAGGCCACGTCCAGTTCTTGGAGGGAGAAGTGAATCTATTTCCAGACACAACGTTTCTTACCAAGAACAAGCTACCCACCAACAGGCGGGGTCCCTAGAGAATCTTCCCTCTGAATGAAGATGCATCTCTATGTCCAGTGGAGTGCCTAAAGGTCTATCTTCATAGAACTTCAGACTTTATGGGAGGACAGCTGTTCAGAGGAGAAACCTCGGGTTCAAAGTTATCTCTAAAACAACTAAGGGCGAAACTCACCCGTGTTATTCGCAGAACGGATCCAGACAGTACACCAGTAAGTCATGATCCGAGGAAAGTTGCTTCTTCCATAAAATTTCTTTAATTGTAAAACGTTGAACATCTTTATTCGTACACCGGCTGGTAGTCATCCAAGGTGTTCTTTATGCACTATGCGAAGCAAGTGGACCAACTCAAGAGGCCTGTGGTAGCAGCAGGTAGAATTCTTTAACCTTCTGTTTAAATCTGCGAGGAACAGTGTAATTAATTTGGGACGATTAATTAAGAGGGTGCGTGTGTAGTCACAGTATGTTACTACACACTGAGCGACAGGCCACTAACGTGTCCTTACGAACTATTCCATTGACGTTGGTGAACTATAGCATAATACGGACACTTGTGCCAAGCATTTCTTACGCTAGTGTAAATAAACAGTATACAGACAATACCATTATTATTAATAATTCGATTGAAGTGGCAAATCTGTTTCCTGTTAGACAAAACAATATTTTCTGTTAACTTTTTTCTTTATGCCTTAACGGATTCGTCCACATTTTATAAATTTTATAAATGTTGATCTGATATGTATGTTTATTAAATTTTAATAAACTAGTTCATAGTGAACCCTGCATCTTATTCGCCCACACTCATTTTATTAGAAATGTACTTAGCATTAAGATTAAAATATGGATATTTTTATCATGGTATGTCTTTTAAGATTGTTCCTTGATTCAAGCAAAAATCCACTCGTTTTAACCCTTCCTTAAGAAGGGTTGACGTTGTACCCTAAGGGGATGGTGGTAGAGATGCAAGATTTGTTCTTATGCGGATACAACTGTTATCCAATAGTTAATAAGAGTAGACACATTGGGGGATATGTCAGGAATTCTTACTGACATTGGTGACTCTTATACAAACTTTGCTTTATAATGTATAGGGCGAGACCACTATACACGCTTGTCATTTTGTCATCCATAATTATTATGTACTCCTCGAGACTTTTTCCAGAGTCTAGTACGACTCTTCCAGTCTAGTACGACTCTTCCCTGTAAAGGGGCAGGAAGCACTAACTTAGTTCATGCTTAGATGAAATGATGTATGACGGTAACATCATAGGTCTCTAGGTCTACACAGACCAGGAAAATACTTTCTTGAGAGTACGGCACCGGTTGATAATCCACAGATACAGTAATGCTCTAGTAAACTTCCATCAGGACGACATGGCCTGAGCCCAAAAAACGGATTTTGAGCGAAGCGAAAAATCTATTTTTGGGTGAGGTAGCCATGTCGTCCTGATGGACCCGCCCTTCCTTTTATTGTAAAAGGGCTTATTGGATCCTCCCTATAATACAGTATCTGTAGCACCTCGTATATCGCTACAAGGAATAAAGAGGGCGCTGCCGCCTTCATCAGATACACACTAAAAACGGAATAGGAGAGATTCCTTATGAGCGGCTCTCTTTTCATTCTCGTTTCAGATTCTTGTCACTGTAACCCCTCGAAGCGATAATACTGTTCGGGGTGAAGATAGCTATGTGACGTGTCAAGAATACGTCCTCTGATATTATGCGATATCCCTGTTAGATTTATTTAGGGATATTCGCTCCAGTAGTTAGAATTCTGGATACCTTAAGGTAAAATTCTCTGGGAATATCACTGTAGTCAAATATACCCCAGGAAACTACCCTTTAGGAACTTCCATCAGGACGACATGGCTAACTCACCCAAAAATAGATTTTCGTTATATATATATATATATATATATATATATATATATATATATATATATATGT
>NC_090748.1:53969527-53999527 GCF_036898095.1 Palaemon carinicauda | reverse complement strand
ATTTCACTATTTTCCATCGATTGATATCTTGAAAGGGAAATAGAATATCACTATACACAGCTGTAATTTCGTCATTTATGTAGTTTTTTTTTTTTTTTTGGTGGGACTCAGCATACTTCTCGATTGATTTGTTTTCGAATTGTCTCTCATGATTGATTTTCTTTCTGGTGGATTCTTATTGTCAAGAAATTTTTGAAACAATATTGATTAAGACGTTTCCTATAATCGATACAGCAAGGCAAAGAATTTTCTCAATGTTAAGAATTATTAGATATTTTTCATCCTCCAGGACTCCTCTTTCACATCCTAATTAGTTTACACTAAATTTTCTAGTTATATCATCTATATTATGATAATAATAATAATAATAATAGTTTTTTGCATTTTGTATTTGCAAAAAAATGTGCGCCAGGGTACTCAGAACAGCTTCCCCATAGATATAAAACTTTTATTATCATCATCATTTAAGCAGAACACCATAAAAATCTGAGGTTTGAAATAAAGGTTGGAAGGAAAAATGTAATTAAATATGATATTTATTACATAAATAAGCCTTTAAAATTACGTAGTAACGTAGTTACAAACAATTGGTTGGAAAACAAGGCAATTCACGTAGATCGTAGGGCGTTTCCTTCGTTCTGCTTCGCTCGCTGTCTGTAAAGAAATATTCAGGAAGATTAGTATCTAAAAGTCATGGTCATTTATGTAGAAGAATATACCCATAGGAATAATAACCCACTTAAAATTACCTTACAATTGAGCAACTGAGGTTTACATTAGTAGCAGGAAGGAAATAAAAAGGCCGTTACACCGAAACCAAACACCATCCTGAAATGAACGGTAAACCTAATATAAATTTGCTCGGTCGTAATATGGGAGACAATCCGTCATAAATATAACCACTCGAAACATTTAATATATTAGACGATTCTCTTACCCAAGTGTTAACAACGTGAATTTATGAATAAGCTAGAGTTACTAGTCCGAGAGCTAAATCACCTGAAAGGACAAGAGAATACGATGTATAAAACATATTGACCACAAAAAACTATTAAGAATCTTCATAAGATTAAAAATGACAGACAGGAAAACTTGAATAGGCAACACAAGGCAATTAGAGTTCGCAATGATAACCTTAAAAATAAGCCCTATATATTCTTGGTACTCACCATTGTCGAACCATGCACAAAGGAGTTGCAGATGGATTTTGGCAGATGTTCACAAGAGGGTGACGTAGACCAGGGATCCCAATAAAAGCCTTTAGCCTAAGACAGGCATGTCGGACAAATCAAAATTCTAGGAACATTCCCAGGTGAGCGAGGTCTCTGTGTCTCTGTCTCTGACACTGTCGGACGGCCGGGCTGCCTCCCTCCTCGTCGCCGTTTTCGCTCGAGTAAAGCATATGGAAGGAGGAGGAGTTAGCAAACTACCCATCTTTAAAGACTGGACGGCAGGAAAGACAGTTTGGTGGTACCAAGAGTAGGGCAATTGAAATACCAAGTTATTAATAATTACTAGTCTTTCCTGTCGCCATGTGAAAATATGAAATGTCTTGTACAGTCCAGGGGCGAAGATGGGATTTTTTCAGAAATGAAAAAATTCCATCCTGAAACATATGTAACAGGACAATTGTAAGAAAAAATACATTCAAGAAATGTAAAAATAATTAAATTAAATACAAGAAAATACAAATACTGAATAAAGATTAAAGCATCTGTCTTGTCCTTTCTTTGCTTAATATAGCAGCCTTTCTTTTGGGCCTTAAGGACGAAGTAACAGAATTACTAACATCAGGCGTAGCTGAAGTGGTACTTCCTGTGTTTTCTAGTATTGGAATAATATTATTTACATGCAACCTTGATGTCTGGCCTGTTTTTCCCTTCTTAATAACAGCATGGGTAACTTCACCCAAATCATTCTTAAAAACTTCTAGAATTATGCCTAGAGGATAATTATTCCTTTTGGTATGTTCCTCCTTAATTAATACAACATCGCCAACCTTTAGTAATTTATGAGTAACGGGTCGATACCGCCCCTTTCTGTCAACTGCTTGCTGAATCAGAGTACCTAGAAATTCATTATGATAGGTCGCTATTAAGGTCTGCCTAATTTTACACAACTTTAGGTAATTCTGAGAAATAGCTGGATTATCAGGGTCAAATTCTGGATCTTCAACTGAAAGAGGTTGCAGATTAGGGATAAGGTTTAAAGAAGTCAGTTCATAGCCTCGCACGAGCTGTTCCGGCGTTATTGGTTCGGGAACGTTGTCAGTCTCAGCACGAACAGCTTCTTTGAAGGCTATAGGTCGTCGATTAATGAGATGCACAATATTATAGATAAGAAATTCAAAGTCTACGTACGTCAATACAAAATTCTTAATTGCTCCAAACATTAATCTTTTGACCATTTTTACACAGACTTCGACTAATGATCCCAATTGACTACAGCCTTTGAAATATTGCTGAAAGGAGAGGGGTTTTACATTATTTTCCTCAAAATATAATTGCGTCTGAGGGTCACTAATGAAGGAAGTTATGGTATTACCTCCTGCCACCAACTGAGTTCCAAGATCACTGATACAAAGTTGAGGAATCCCGTACTCAAAGCAGTGTAGCTGAAATGCTCTTAAAAATTCTGCAACATTCAAACTCCTACAAATTTTGAGGTTAACTGCCCTAGACCAAGTGCAGGTGATACATAGTAACCAAACCTTACGGGTCTCCTTTCCATCCTTCGTATTGAAGGGTCCTAAATAGTCCATAAATATATTAGAAAAAGGAACCGTAGGAGGATCTGCTCTGAAGTCTCTGTAAAAGTTCTGATTTAGCCTTATATAACGATTATTAAACCTACGACAATGAACACATATAAGCATACCTGAGAAATGTTTAGGGATGTAATAATGCTTTCTGAGCTCTGTTAATACAGAATAACATCCTGAATGTAATAATTTGAGGTGTGCATCCCAAATAATTAGTTTGGTCAAATGACTGTCTGGGTGCAATAATAAAGGGTAATTTCCACTTAAACCATAATTCCATTTTTTGAATTTACTCTTAACTCTCAGAAGACCCTGTGAATCTAAAAAATAAATTAAGTTGCGTTATAATAGGAGGAATGTCTTTTCTGGAATTAAGACCATGCTGTAGGTAAGAATATACCTCAGGATAATGCTTCCTTTGTTCATTGTTTAACAAGTAATTTATAGCCTGGGCAAAGTAATTAGCGACTGGTGAGCAAGCAATTTTCGCTTTCAGCTTCCACTTGTGCACCACTAAGAAAATTCTGCGAAAAATCAATACCAGTTTCCTGAAATTGGAATAATTATTAATATCAATAAGATTGTTAGCAACTTCAATAACCCGAGCTGTGGAAGGAGTTGCTTGAACTTCAGTGGGCATCTCAAATGCTGGTATGGTAGTTGACAATTCTGGAACTTCATTTATACTTAAATTTGGTCCTGAAAAAAGCAAGAATTTTGCAACTGGTTGTATGACACACATCTGGTGATTATGTCCGCAGGATTGTTTTTTCCTGAAATAAAGCTAAATTTTATAGGAACAGTTTCACACATTCTTTGTATATTATGAAGTCTGTTTACGACAAATGGAGAATGTTTATTTAATTTGTCCAATTTCAAGGCAGCAGAGTTCAGCCATTGTAAGGCACAGAGAGAATCAGTTTATACGTAAATATTATTAACCTTTAAGGGTTTCAAGCAAGCAGATCCAGACAAATCTTTGTAAATCTCAAGAGCGCACTCAACACTTAAATGTATTGCGTTAAGTTCCAGAGAGGGCATGGATTTACTCTTAAGTTGCTTATTTACATGTCTGTTTTTGGCATGTACAAAGCTTAAGCGATTGGATTCAATATGCTGTAAATAGAGTACACAACCAAATATGTCCTTACTTGCATCTGAAAAAATATAAATATCATAACTGCCATCTCGTGGACCAACACACCTAGCAATTTTAAAAGGAGGAGCTCTGTTGGTTTGCCTGCATATATTAATCCATGCTCTCTGCAATTCTTGCGTTAATGGTTGATCCCAATGTAAATTCTTTTGACACTGTAATTGATGCATGAACAATCTACAGTGGTTAAACAATGGCATATTAAAACCAAAAAGGTCAAACTGTGACGCAATTGTTTGTAAAAGAGACCTTTTAGTATTAGCATTGGGATCAAGATTAATTGGTTTAGTGAAAATTTCGTCGGAACATCGGTCCCAGTTTAAACCAAACAACTTGTTACGTAAAGGCGTAGCTGCCTCGGCTTCGCGGTCCACTTCATCCTGTAAAGTCAAGTCATTAGTTACAACCTGCTGAATGTCAAATTTATAGGGATTGAATATATTCGAAACCTGTTTATACGACCACTGTAACTCCTCTGAAGTATTGGCAGTAATGGCCCCATTGTCCATATAAATCATGGAATAGATAGATTTCTTTAAATCTGCTATTCGAGAATCCTCTGAAGGTTGTAACACAAGTATGTAATATAATGAAATCATTAATAAAAAGGGACTACATCTAAGGCCAAAAGGTAATCTTACATTCTTAAAAGCCAATAAGGAAAAATCACCTTTATTCACATTTTTGTACCAAAAAAATAACAACTTAGACTGATCAGTTTCTGTTAAGGATAACATATTAAAGGCTTTCTTAAGGTCAAATACGAGTAACTTTTGGTCAAATCTAAGCTGTAAAAAGGAAGAGGATAATTTTTGGTTTAACGTAGGCCCTGAATACATGCACTGGTTATGTGACAAAGATATATTATTAGAAGAATCCCTAAGGTTGGACAAAAATACAATCCTACATTTGGTACTATCCCTATCCAGTTTAAAAATAGGCATGTGTGGTAAAAAAGAATGTTGAGGGTTCTCACTTTTAAACACCTCTAAATCATAAATGGGTTCAATTATGCCTGCCTTCAATTGCTCCTTAATTGTTTGGTCAACGAGCTGCAAACGTTCTGGATGTCGTTTAAGTCTCTTGAGGTTAGACCTTAATATCAACTTTGATAGATTTTCATTCTTTGAAAGTAAATGAGAAACTTTCCCATTCCACAACAAGGGAACAATAATACGTCCATCAGACTCTCTACGACGAAGGGTTTTGATGGTAAATTCGACCAACTGGTTGTTAAGTTCAATACTTTCATCATTGTAGAAATTCTGATCGTAATTTAAGTAATAATTACATTCAGACTCTAGAAGTTGATCAGTGGCCTGTTGCAGTGGTATCTCCATAAGCATACCTCTTTCATTTATTACAGAAAATGAACAGTTTACCTCAAAGTTAGTATTATTGTCATCATCGGCAAAAATATCAGCTTTAGAGTTCAGCAAAAAAAAAACTACTCTGGATATGAATAGCAGAACTACACTCAAATGGGTTACTAACAGCCGAGGTTTGCACTCTCGTATCAGCTAAATTATCAATATTCTTAATCATTAATTCAATGCTACCAGACAGCAAAATACCTGCATGACACTCGGTGTACATCGATGAATTTATTCCTCCAAAAACTGTATCTGTACCTGCAATACAATAAGCGAAGTCTGTACCTAAAATGAGCTGAACATTATCAATTTCATGAGAAAATTTATTAAGGAATTGATCAGCTAGTTTAACACCTTGTGCCTGAAATTTATCAACTAATCTACCAAGCAGAGGTAATTTCAATACTACATTAATGTTTGGTACAACCAAGCAATAAATTATAAAGGATTTATCTCCGATCGTAACAGGAACTTCAACAATTTCAGTAAAATACTCCTTGTTACCATTAAACCCATTAACTGTTAGCTTTACTTTAGAGTTAATGATTTTAAGATTATTCTCCTCCGCCAATTTCTTAGTGACAAACGTGCTCTGCGAACCACTGTCCTTCAGTCCTCTGTAAACAGTCCCCCCAACTTTAAATGAAAAGGTGGGTAAAATGGAATCCCCATGACAAGTAGGAAGGACGGCAACACCATTGCTTATTTGAGGAGAAGTTTCCTCCTTGGATTTGCAGTTATTAATATCGTTAGAGTTTCTGCCTGGTGACGGACTCCTTTCACACAGGTAAGTCATATGCCAGCTGTTACAATGTGAACAGCGTCTCTTGAATTTAAAACGGCACTTACCGGATACATGATTAAACTGGCCGCATTTTACACACCCATTTCTAGATTTTAAAATATGCACTTTATCTGTAGGAGAAAGAAAATTAGGGCACTTATGAATAAAGTGAAATTTATCAGCATTTCCAACCGTAGAACACAAGGAACATTGAGGCGAAGACCTGTCTCTATCATATGTTACTGGTTCCGCAGCCATGCAGGTAGTTCTCTCTTTACGAAGAGGGAGTGTTAATGTTTTGACAGGTGAAGCTTTACATTTCAAGTTTTCAACACCTTTCCCGTCACTTTCGTACCTTTCGCAAGCTGCAAAGAAATGTGAAATAATGTCATTTATGGAAGGATGAGTCTTTCCTGTAATATTAATAAGATGACGCTGAAAACAACCATTTAAGCCATGCCAAGCAAAATATCTGACAAATTCATCTGCTCCAATGTTAAAAGTCTTGACTGCTTCACATACTGATCGGAGGATGGAAATATATGTGAAGGGATCATCACCCTCTCTTAGACTTAACTCCGTAATTTTCCTAATTGCATTGTTTTTACAAATCTCCTTAGAAGCAAAGGCGGAAATCAATAGTTCTTTGGCATCTACATAACGCTGTTTATAAGCTTCCAGAGAACCTAATAAAGTCTTTGCTCGACCGTCTATCTGTTGCTTCAACAATAAAAGTAAATCTCTGTTTGGATACTGAAATGCATTAGTTGTAGCCTCAAACTCTGCTATAAATTTCAAAAAATCTTCTCCTTCTTTGCTTGTAAACTTAGGAAGAGGAGCTGTTGGCTGTTTCAGTAAACTACGGGCCACGTGGGGAATATTATTAAAATCATTCTTACCACAGGAAATCTCAAGTAACGGTAAACAATGCTCAATATTGTCTAGATAATCCTGGCAACTTGTTAATTCTGGCTCTAACTCTGCTCTATCAGATACGTCAGGAAATTTCTTCAATAGGATTCGATCATCTAGCACTGACAACCTGTTTCTATAATTAACAAGACGACCTTTAATAGATAACTTTTCTTCTTGTGTAAGGGCAGAATAGGTGTCCGACCTATTGAATTGTTCGGTGACTTTTCTCCGAATGACTTTTCGTTGTCCGATCAGTACCTGTAAGTTAGCCATTATACAAACGTATAACAAATGCAAAACAATAAAATTTTAATTTTCTGAAAAGGAAAATTATATTTATTTCAATAAAATGTTAATATCCTGGAAAGGAAAATATCAATGTCCTGCAAATAGAAATAAGAGACTATTGGGAGCCCCAGTCGTGGTCAATTCTCTACTGGATCATCTGCACCATCATTAAGCACCTTTCATTGTGTTGCCCCACGTTGGGCGCCATAAGCAGAACACCATAAAAATCTGAGGTTTGAAATAAAGGTTGGAAGGAAAAATGTAATTAAATGATATTTATTACATAAATAAGCCTTTAAAATTACGTAGTAACGTAGTTACAAACAATTGGTTGGAGAACAAGGCAATTCACGTAGATCGTAGGGCGTTTCCTTCGTTCTGCTTCGCTCGCTGTCTGTAAAGAAATATTCAGGAAGATTAGTATCTAAAAGTCATGGTCATTTATGTAGAAGAATATACCCATAGGAATAATAACCCACTTAAAATTACCTTACAATTGAGCAACTGAGGTTTACATTAGTAGCAGGAAGGAAATAAAAAGGCCGTTACACCGAAACCAAACACCATCCTGAAATGAACGGTAAACCTAATATAAATTTGCTCGGTCGTAATATGGGAGACAATCCGTCATAAATATAACCACTCGAAACATTTAATATATTAGACGATTCTCTTACCCAAGTGTTAACAACGTGAATTTATGAATAAGCTAGAGTTACTAGTCCGAGAGCTAAATCACCTGAAAGGACAAGAGAATACGATGTATAAAACATATTGACCACAAAAAACTATTAAGAATCTTCATAAGATTAAAAATGACAGACAGGAAAACTTGAATAGGCAACACAAGGCAATTAGAGTTCGCAATGATAACCTTAAAAATAAGCCCTATATATTCTTGGTACTCACCATTGTCGAACCATGCACAAAGGAGTTGCAGATGGATTTTGGCAGATGTTCACAAGAGGGTGACGTAGACCAGGGATCCCAATAAAAGCCTTTAGCCTAAGACAGGCATGTCGGACAAATCAAAATTCTAGGAACATTCCCAGGTGAGCGAGGTCTCTGTGTCTCTGTCTCTGACACTGTCGGACGGCCGGGCTGCCTCCCTCCTCGTCGCCGTTTTCGCTCGAGTAAAGCATATGGAAGGAGGAGGAGTTAGCAAACTACCCATCTTTAAAGACTGGACGGCAGGAAAGACAGTTTGATAGTACCAAGAGTAGGGCAATTGAAATACCAAGTTATTAATAATTACTAGTCTTTCCTGTCGCCATGTGAAAATATGAAATGTCTTGTACATCATTAGGATCATCATCATTATTATCATAATTATCATCACTTCTATTCCTAGTATTGTTTCATCATTACTATTATCAGCCAAATCCTAATGCTGGACTTAGTAGAAGAGAAGGCCAATACGCATGACTATAGTTATATTGAGATCTAGCGCCGACTGCAAAGTTGAACATAGAACACACTGCAAATTAGGCAGTCTATCATAGTAGTTGCTATGCAATGAAACTAGCAAAGACTATTCAACGTGTTTGAAACTATCATGCATATGCATTAGTTATCAGCCGCCGCACTGCAAAGGAATATGATACGAAAAGCGGAACACTAAAGCAGATGAATCAGGTCCATCAACATCTAGATTTTCAACTTCATTCATGAATTCCCATACTTGATTGATGGAAAATTAGAAATATTTTCTTCTGTCAGAAAGATGATGATAAGAAAGTATATTAGGGGAAGACAATCTACAATGGGATATCTCTTACAGAAACTGTTGAAGGATCCAATAATGACGCAAAATAAGACTGAACATAGGCATTGCACCAAATGACACACATTCCATTGATGTTCGGTTCCACAAAACCTACTGGAAGAAGCAACTATGATAACAAGAAGCCACTACGAGTGGAAGGAAAATAGTGTATGAGATAACAGAATCATTGCGCAATTGGTGATACAAGTATCAAATTTGACACACTTGTTCTCCAAGTCACACTAATCAATAGAAAATCCCAGATAGTGGCCATTTTTTCAAGATGGCCGCCCAATTAGCTACCAAAAGTTGACGTAATTGTAGTTGTCTGTGTTACATGATCTAAAAATGAATTCTTAGGTTTTCAAGCCTACAGAAGTACATTTTAATGTTTATAAAGCACACGGACACATTTCCCCCAAGAATTTACAGTTTTAAAGTAAACTCATACTTGTGTTTCAAGATTTTTCTGTTTTTAAAGCACACTGACATGTTTATTTTCAGTAATTTTCTCATTGCAGTTCCATGGTAAACTGCATTGGCTCACAGGCTAAAGTAAATAGAGGTATCATGCAGACGGCCTATGCATGTGATGGAGTAATTCTAGTTCCAAACCTTTCAATTTAATGAAGTTGAAGAAGTTGATGAAGAAATGGTTGTTGTGCACTACCAATGCACATTAGTGACATCACTTCTATGAAACTCAGAATGGGGTTCAGTGGCAGGTAATCAGGAAATATATGTTGACAATATACTGCAAAAGCCTACTAATGTGGAAAATGTTGCCTAAGTAACCCCATATAAGTTAGGCCACTGTACCTGAATGGAGAGGAGAGGCCAGAGCAGGAGAGCTATACAGATCACACAAAACTTATATTATTGGATAAACGATTAGACTAGGAGTAGGGCACTGTGGAAGAGTCAACATTAGGTGTATCCCATATTTTACATGTACTGGGTGATAAAAAGATATGCCCTTAGCCATAAACATCATAGATGCTAGTTTTACTGGAAAATCATGGGATAATGATTGTTTATGTGTTGTCTATGTCCGGGGGTTAAGAAAGAAGATCTAAAATCCCCCCCCAGCTAATCCTGTCAAAAGAAGAATTGATGAATATATGAACTTGGCAGACAATATTCCTGTGTTTATCTCACTCAATGTACCCCTAATCAAGTTAGACCATGCAAGACTTGACGAGTATGATAGGATAGAACAAACCTTGAGATAAAAGAAGGCACTATATTAAAAGATTTGTAGGCTTCAATTTGACAACACAAAGTTAAACAGAGCTGAAAAAAGAAAAATGGTCAACCTCAGCAAGTAACAGTCATGAGGGCAGTAGAAATAAGATCCACAAAAGGTTCAAGAAGTTAAACCTCAAGAAATTTTCTTTTACCAGACCAAAGATGGGGAGCTTAGAGAAGAAATGACAATGCAAGTAGATAAATGAATAAATGAATGTGTGGAAACACTCATTAATAAGGAACTTGCCAAACTAAGTGCAGGAGATGTCAAAGCAGAAGAACTGAAATATCACCCTGCCTGTTTGGTAGCAATGTATAACCGAGAATGAGCCTAACTAAAGGTATAGGAGCAAGAAAAAGCAGAGGAGCATTGCAAGGAAGCATATCCAATTGCTTTTTCTGAACAGTTTACTTACATTGGTAAAAAGAAAAATGCCAGTGATGGTACAAATCCACTTATTTTTAAGCTTACTGACCATACTTTACAAGCAGAGGTTGGAACAGCTTAGTGTTAAATCACCTGATGTTCTGATGTTTATTCTACTTGACTCAAGAAACAGTTGCTTTTATACACTCCCAAGCTGCAAGCTCATCACAAAGTCTTGAAAATGGTGTAGGTTAAATCATCTCAAAGACATCTACGTATGGTGAAGCGATCCACCTCGTAAAATCTTCATAGATAATAGAATGCGACATAATCTATCATGAGTTAAATTTCAGTATGACCTTTCAAGACACAAACCTACAATGGGTTCCTCCACCATCACTGCTGCCACTTTGATTTGAACAGTGTCATAGTTTGAATATTCTTGTGCGGTGCAAAGCTTATGAAGGTAAAACAGACAATCATTGGCCATCTAGAAAATAGAGTGAAATCTTGAAAAATATATGTCACTGCTTCATAAACAATAAAATTTTGAAATAAAGGCGTGATTTTTCTCTATAAACATTAAAATCTATTTCGGCAGGCTTGAAAACTTAGGAATCCTCTATAGCATACAAATCTGACGACTACAAATGCTCCTAAACTAAATATGAACTTTGTGGAACTAATTTGGTAGCCCTTCCGAAAAATGGTCCCTGTCTTGGATTTTTAATCGGCCATATTTGATTATTATCATTAGGAGAACAAGTGTTTTAAATTTTATGCTTGCATCATCATCTGCAAGATTCCTCTCAAAGATTGCTTTTATCTCCTGTACTAATAAAGAGCGCCCAGCAAAGAGACCTTGCTATATAGTGCAAATCTGCTTGAGCTAATCAGTCTCTTTGATATACAAACACTGAACTAAACATATTTGCTTATGGATGACATCAAAACAGTATATGGCAATATGCTTGGCATAGAGAATCATGTACCTACATTCTATAGAAAGTTGCTAAAATAAAAAATTCTAATGGCTTCCTACATTTGATGTCCTGTCTTAGAAAATATCAAAGGAAGTTAGCTGTTCCCTATTCCCCAGATGCATGTGAAGAAAGCATGGTTCATTCTATTATAGAAAGTCCTTGTCCATAGTGATGAAGAGGACAGCATGCAGACCATCTACTGAACAGCACAGTTGACAAGGAAAATCATCACAAACTTTATCAAGATAACTAAGAATACAAGCACCATCGAGGTGATCCGTGATATCCATAATATTCCAATTCCAGCTGAACTGTTTACACCATTCTTCATTATCGTGATAGGACCTGCTGTCCACATGGAAACTCAAAGGGGAACCAAACTTGTTGACAGAGGAACATTCACAGTAAGCAAGGAAATCGTGTATGGATTCAAATCAAATTAATAGGTTAGCTAATAGCCCCCCAGAAATTAGTAGCATTCAGACCACTCCATGCAAGAGAAAACTCACAAGTTTTGGGACAAGGTCTAATTCTTCATCCCAACACTTGCAACAAGATGCTGATGGATCTTCTCAGTGCATAGGATTCTGGTGTTTTTTTATTGCTGCTCCCTGCTAATTGAAACAGATCTTGCTGATATTTTTGTACATCAAAACACCCAAGATTTCCAAGATCGGTCTATACCACCATTCTTAATGAAGGGTACATTTGTTTTGTGCACAATAGATAACACCAGTAAAGAACAACAATATGTTCATGTCTTCAAACAAGAAAACCAAAGTTAAACTCTGAGATATGATTGTGGATTTAAAGGAGACCTAGGACTTGCATGGCAGACTGATGGTCTTGGCCAGGTTCGGCAAAAGTATCCACCAAAAAAGGCCATAGGGAGCTGTGAATTCACTCTAACACCAAAAGCCAGTTTTGCTCCAGATGGTAATATCCTGCCATGCCAGAAAAAAATAAAATTGTAACTCCATGGGAAGATCATTGGCCAGAAGATGGGATGGATACCAAACTAGATGCTCCAACATGCAAGATAATCCAGGTAGATGGAATGATTCTTTTGCAGAAGATCGTCATGGAACCAACAACCGTAGTAACAGTCAAAGATCTCAGTGAATGCTTCAATGTCCAGCTTATTTCTCTCACCTGAAATTATGATAAAATCATCCCTGTGTTTGACATGTATAGGGATGATTTTCTGAAGAGTGCTACAAGTGATAAAATAAAGCAAGGACGAGCATTAATCCCATATCAGGTCAGATATGACGCAAACATTAAACATATCCCAATAAACAGTTTCATTTCACACAACAAGACGAAGGCTCACCTGACTTGCTATTTTGCTCCAAAGTGAAACTGTACATCTCACAAAATGGTCTTCACCTAATTTTCAACGCATACCATGAGCAAAGAGGATTTTCTATTCCAGGATAACAATCATGAAGAAGCACATACACTGTTGATCTACTAGGTTGTTCTGGTATCACAGCAAAAACCATCAAATGCAAAAATGGTCTTCTTCCATCCAGACACAGATATCCTAGTGTTAGTTTTAGCAACTTATAATCCTAATCAGAAGAATACATCCATTACCATGGCCTTTGGGGTTATGGAGAAAGAGCCAATAGGAAAAGCCATAAGGGCAGAGAGAGCAAAGGCATTAGCAGCCTTCCATGTATTCTCTGCCCTTGACAGCACTGGACGATACTCTCATATAGGCAAAGCAGCCTCGCTGCAAGTGTGCTTCTTCTTCTTCTTTGTCTACATCTTTTCCCACTTCTATGTGGGGTTGATGTTTCTGGTTAGCTTTCTCCATCTAACTCTGTCCCACACTTCATCACCGGTTAATCCCTTTGATCGAAGGTCATCCTTGATACAGTCCACCCACCTTTGCTTTGGTCTCCCTCTCCTTCTCGTTCCCTGTACCTCCATTTCCATCACTCTCCTCCCAATATGCTGTTCATCTCTTCTCATGACATGACCGTACCACCTCAGTCTACTTTCTTGGATCTTATCTGGCTGCAAGTGTGCGTTAAGGATAATATAGATGTAACCAGTTCTCCTCCGATACTTTCAACAGAGGCAGAAGCAACGAAAGCTATGTTGGCCATTCTGGCTAACTTTGTCTGTGAAGCCCACTCTCCCAAAGCCATCTACATTGAGACCATCTCCAATTTGCGGTGGCCTCTTTTCTGCAAGCATATAGCCGAAAGTAACAAGCTACCTCCTAGACTTGGGGATCTGAGACATATCCTTAGAGTCTATATTTAACCCATAGTGTGTGATCAGCCAGCATTATTCTGAAACTTCATTTGAATCCACTTTAGAATAGTTTCCACAACGCGTCTGATGGTTGGCTGTAACCATCTAAGACAGATGCCCTTCCAGTTCCAAGGGCTATCATTGAGATGGCTTGTTGCCAATGCAAAACAAACTGTTCTTCCAGATGTTCTTGCAGAACAAAGAAATTATCCTACACCAATCTTTGCCAGTGTGGCAATGGGTGTCAAAATGATGAGGGCACACGTAACAAGTATGATACTGATGAAGATGGTTATGATATGTAGGCTCCATAGTTGGCTGAAAGATTACACTTTTTTTTTTTTGTCAAGTGAAGCATGCTGGTTTCAATGGACATTAACTTAGTGAAACGTTCATTTCTGATCACTTGTAAAGCATTCAGTAAAATGGAATATCTCGGAAAAATACGATTTGGCTTAATCTAGCTTATATGTTTTAACACCATTAGATTCCATGGTCATGGAAAGGGTGGATTAGTTGTCAAGATCAAATTTCAAGGTTACTTTGAAACAGGTATTGACGCATTTATTTTATTTTTTTTTTTTTTTTTACGGCAGGCATTTTGTAAAATCTAAGATAGTGGTCTTATAAGTATCAGGGCAAATGGAAACATTGATTTTCTGATTGCTTGAATAATAGTTTACATAAATTAATAGATTTCATACTCTTCACAAAAATCTAACAATATTACATAGTACACGGGGAGCCAAAGGTAGTCGAGGGTGCAGGTCTTGTTGTGAAAGGTTGGTGGTGATTTTTCATATCTAGGAACCCTCCAGAGCAATTTCAGGGTGGACAAACTTTTGAAAATTTTACATGGTACTTTTTATCCACATAAATTCGGTAAAAACTCTAGGGGATTACTGTCTACCATATGTGCCCATTAATACTCATATCTTCCAAACTAGGCTGGAACATCAATGAATCGTTATCTTATATGTTTCATGACACGACGGAAAAATATTTTACCCTTAGTGTACTTTCATTATCTAAACCATCAGAAACTGTTGAGGAGCTCATTTTGTATTAAACATTTTTTATGCAACCATGATGGTCGGACTATCTTTGTTGATAACTCGTAAAATGTAACAAATATTAGGCTTGTAGAATATTTTTAAAGCATTTTAATGACATCAAATTGAATATGCTAGATTAATTTATAAGGGAATTATTGCTACAAGACGGTGACACCCTGTCAATCATTGACTGCAGCTGCAGTAGAAATTTACTGTGGTAACATCATAACATATATATATTTTTTTATTATTATTATTTTAGTAAATAGTATGTAAATCTCAGAGTGATAATGTTCATTAAGGATATTTTTACCATAATGCAAGCTAGCATTGAACAATAATAACAATAATAATAATAATAATAATAATAATAATAATATCCATTGCACCGCAAGATACAATGATCTGTGCAAGTATGTGCATAGCAGTAACCTTTAGAGGTATGAAATGCTGTAATTTGGTTGTTAAAAGTTTTGAGACTGGGAGGCAAAAGTTTTCAGTTTAACAACTGGCATCTTTTGACCGGATTCTAAACATTTCTGTAATGTAGAATGTAGATGATTAATCTTCTTTATGTGACCAGCACGGTGGAGTTTGGTGAAAATGAGAATGCCGGTCATTACCTCCAGTATACATGCAACTAGGTTATCTTTAATTGTTTTTGATGAACATGATGAAATGTTACCTTACCAGAGACACCTGAAGCATTTTTTGTGAAACATACTTAATGGTAGGAGAGATCGGTTTAAAGTAAAGCCCTTTTGTTTGTGTCTTTTCGTTCAGTGTGATTACTTTCAATATTTCCTTATTCTTCAGATCTGCATTTTACGTTTGTTCAAGGACCGGGTTAGGTGATTCAAAATTATTTTTACCGTCTGCTCTTCTAGCATTAAAAGCATCATGTTCTCTCCAGAATTTTTCGTATTTCTTTTAGATACAGGGAAAACCATACTCCTTACTTGTGGTATCCTTCAGCAACAATGTATAGCACCTTCTGCAAGGTAGTGATGCAGTTGACCTTCAATTTAACAGTATACAACCAGTAATGGATCTTCGACATATCAAAGAATGTATTCCTGTAAGTAAAAGTGGGTTTGTCTTTGTTCGCAATGCCAAATTACTTGAGCAAGTAATTGATACGTGTGAGGCTATCATCGGCACTTTAACATTTTTGAGTTTACAGCTTCCAACACGGCATATTGACCATTTCTGGAACATATTGTGGTATTATTATTATTATTATTATTATTATTATTATTATTATTATTTCAAATAATAGCTAAGCTAGAATGCTAGCTGGAAAAGCAGGATGCTATAAACATAAGGACTCCATCTGGGAAAAATAATCCAAAGAGGAAAGGAAATAAGGTAATGTATAAACTACTTAAGTAGTAAAATATTAATGTGAAATATAATAATATCAGTAATAATGTTAGAACATACCTGTCATATGTAAACTAAGAAGAGATACTTATATCAGTCTATTCAACATAAAAATATCGCTGCAAGTTTCAGCCTATGAAGTTCTAGTGATTCATCTGCCTTATTAGGAAGAATATTCCACAATCTGGTCATGAAAAGTTCATGATACATATATGTTTCCCACTAAAATGTACACTAAGATATAATTAGTACTTAACCCTTGTAACAGTTTTTTAATTGGATGGTTATCTTAGGTTGTCAACCATGAGTTCTGCTTACCATCCGGTGTGAACGTTTTGTCAGTTGCTAATAAACTTCGTTAAATAGCCAACGTCTCTTAAACACCTGGTTATCATAGGGTAGCAGAGCCTCCGATCTGAATTGTCTTTGCATCAGGAAAGTTCATACTAAGCATACTGAGAGGTTCCATGCCTAAAAGCATCGTGAAAAGTTCACAGCGAGTTTATTGTGGAATGCTGCAACGTAATAGCATCTTGACGATGTTGTAGACTTTCCACTTCACCGCCCGGGTGGGGATTTTCAAGTCAGCTGGGCAGATTCTTCTTTGTTATGTTTCCCGTGTTGGATTGAAATATCAAGTATGGTGCCAAGACATCGCCTACATTAAATATTTGTTGAAGGAAGACTCGGGAATGTCGGACGATTAACAAACATGAGCATAGAAGATGAAATCTTCGTTTGGATGAATTGCAAATAGTTTCTATCAACTTAGGTCTAAACTTTGATCTGTGTATTGGTGCTGGAAACACATCGTGAGGTAATGCCTGCAGTGGAAGAAACTTACCGAAGTAATGCTCTCACGCAGAAGCACACGATGACTGTAATGCCAGTCTTTACGTGTATAGGATAGCTGTGAGTTGGCTATGGAGAAAATCGAATGATTTTGGAAGTGTTAATATAGACCAGTGCCATAGGCCTACTTTGGGATTTTTTTTTTTATTCCCGTGGTTGATAAGTTTTTGTACGTAAATTTATTACTTAAACATGGCTGTAATTTTTTATTAAATGTTTCACTTATTAAAAAAAAAAAGTCACGTTTCGCTTTTATGATGAAATTGAAAGTTTGACTTTATCATTATACTATCAGAACAAGTATTAGGCCTATTTGAATTCATAGTTTCTACTATTGAGGTGGGGATTGATACACTTTTTTTTCTTTTACTAAAATTCATTATTTGCTCAGTATGGCTCAGTATGGTCTTTAGATAAATATATATATTTTAATTTGATACCGCTGGATACAAAAATGATAGCGACCTTGCTAATGATATTGATAACCTTGTGAATTTTGGAGAAATAAACTTGATTACCGGATAATTTGATTTTGTGAAATGTAAAACTTGTAATGGCCATTTCTTTGGTCATATTGGTACGGAAGATGATTGTGCTAAGACACGAGCTAAGAAATTCAAGTATAAGGAAGTGAAGATTGTAATGGACCATTTCAGAAATTTTACATGTTTCAAGTACAAGATGCTCACAATAGATACCAGAACATCTCAAACTTACTGTGATGCTTCCGATGAGAATATGGAAAATAGATTGGATTTCATTATGCACATAGAGCCAACACACAAGTCTAAGGTTGGTGATCACAGAGTCAACGACTCTGTTAGCTAGGGGCCAGACTTAACAGACGTGTTAACACATAAAAAATTATATTCTGACAAAGTTACTGGAAAACACTTCAAAAATTAAATCTCTTCCAACTACAACTCAGATTACAAAAGCCAAGTTTCCACCAATTTGGGTTGGACAAACTTTTGAGATATTCAAAGTTGAAATTGAGGTTTGGAGGAGTAATAACAAAGATAGTGAGTATAAAAGATATAATGATTTAATTGAAAGCTTGAAGAAGAACATGAGGGGGGGGGGAGTTGAGGAATAGCCTATGTGATTACAGTTGTGACCGATCGTACAGCTAACGGCACTTTGAAGACATGACCAACTATTTTGGAGGTTTTGTCTGAGAAATATGCAAAACTAAGGCTGAGAAGTGCAATGACTTCATGAAGATTATTTCCTTTTTACAGATAAATCAGAAAGTTACGAAAAATTCCTTGAGTTTGAAAGAATGATGGCTGAAGTATCAAGGGAAAAACAAATGCTCATCTCAATTATTTAATGAGTTTATTAATGATAATGAGAGATCGTGGAAGAGGAAAAATAACTTCGGATGAGAAGACTTGCCTTAAAGAAGTTATTAAACATGGAGAGGAAAGGAAACTTCTTGATGAAGATGATGTTGTTTGTATATTGAAGATCGAGTTTAGGAAGTTGAAAATAGTAAATAATAGATTGAACATCAGATATATCTTTAAATATTTCTACATTTTACACTGATAACAGGAGTCCTTACCAAGATTGGAAGAAGTTTAAAAAGCTACCAAACTTTAGCAGATATAGAAAATCCACTTCAAATCATAGATTTAAGAGAGCAGCATCAAGTAACTATAGAAGAGGGCCTTCTAGAACACAGTCTCGGTCGCCATCAAGAATGTCATTTAGATCGGCGTCAAGAGAACATGAAAGTTCAGCAAGGAAATTTGAAAGATAGTCTTTGAACTTTAAATCACAATCAGAAATTAAAGTTGATGAAAGAATAAGAAATCTTGAACAAGGCAATGAAAAACTTATGAAGAAAATGAAAGAATTAAAGGAGATATAAAGAAGGTAAATAATGTTAGATTTGTAACTGAAAAAAACAGAGAGAGAGTAATTGATCAGATAGTAATTGATCACACTATGGAGGTTCATACATTTCACGAAAGAAATTGATGAAGTGGAAGCAATATTTGTTGATACCGGGTGCCCAGAAACTCTCGTTGGAAGGAAATGGCTAGACAGGTATCTCAATATTAACGATATAAGAAAGCAGGGTTTGGAGAGTAAATCAAATTTTAGATTTGGTGAGGGACCTGTTTTAACCAGTGCAGAAATAATCAGTCTTCCAGCTGTATGGAAGGAAAAAAATACTGAAAATGGTTTTGTAAAGATGATAGTTGAAACATATGTGATTAATGCCAAAAATACTCCTTTCTTATTGGGCAAAACTAAATTAAAGGAATGAAACGTAGATATAATGCATGATAATATCATGGTTATTAATTTACAGAAATCAAAAAGATTCCAGTTGCATAATACTTATGGAGGATGTCAAGCTTTGCAACTATACAAGTGTGGAACATGGACAACAAATGAGACAGTCTTCTTTATGAAAAAGGAAATTGTACAAAGTTATAAACAAGTCAAAAGAATCCATAAGTTAGCTAACCACATAGGAGAAGAACAGCTAATCTGGGCGTATAGAAATGCTAATCGGTTAAATGATGAAATCAGGAGGATCATTATAAAGGTAGTAATTAATTGTAGTGTTTGTTAGAAATACTAAAGTTCTTTGGGAAGGCCGAAAGCAGCAATTCCAAAGGTAACTGATTTTAACCAGATTGTAGCTATCGATTCGAAGCAGAATGGAAATAAGTACATACTTTGGATGGTTTGCTCATTCACAAAATTTATTTTGGGTGTAGTACTTTCAAATAAGCGAATGGAAATTGTAGTCGATGCTTTGAATAATGATTGGTTTTCCTTCAATTGGTTTTTGGGCTGACAATAGAAATTAATTTCAGAATGAGGAGTCAAATGAATATGCTAGTAAGTTTGGCTTTACAGTGAAGGTCGGTCCACCATACTCTTCCTGGAACAATGGCTTAAATGAAAGAAATCATCATTCAGCCGATGTTACCGTGAATAAGATGTCAGAGGCAGACAGAAAGATGGATTTAAAATTGGCAGTAAACATGGCAGCATGGACTCATAATACTTAATATACTTTGATATGAACCCATGAGACTGGTTACAAGGATATCAGTTATTTTTTCAGGAATCTCAACAGGTAATTCAGCTACAGTTATTTTATTTTATAGTGAAGCGGTGGAAAGGTACCATGAGATGACCAAGAAATTTATGGAAGAAGAATTTGAAAATAAGTTGACCAAAGCTTCCGAAGTCAGAAAGGATAGTTTTAATGACATGAAATATGAAGAAGGCGATCTCATATTTTATCAGAAGAATAATGAATGTGGTGTGGTCCTGTAAAAGTATTTTGTCATAGGAACAGAGATGTTTTCATATGGGCGAACGATGATTTGAAAAAATTTAGCCGATTGTAAAGTACAACCTTACAGAGTTTATGCCCGCAAAGACAGTGATAAAGGGGTGATTTACAAAGTTACATTACTGAGGAGATATTTGATAAAGAGAAAGATGAAGTAAGAAATGAATGCAGAAGAAAAAGATCTCAATCTAGCAAGGTTGAGTTAATTGAAAAGGAAGATAAAGAGGAAAGACACCAAAATTAAGTCAGTAATTTTATGGAAGAGAGAGAGGAAAAAAACACATGTAATCATGAAAACATTGATTATGTTGAAAAAAAATGAAATTCTATTGGTGCGTATTGGCCGAGGCCGAAGAAGGCCGAATACTTTCACCTTGATAATACAGTATTTGTATTGAAACCTACATTTGAATATCATAAGATGATGGAAGTAATTGAAGCTAAAGAAAAAGAATAAGAAAATCTCAAAGATTATGATTCTTTTGAGGAAGTAAAAGATTATGGACAGCAGAAAATCGCCAGTAGATGGATAATTACAAAGAAGGAAAAACATGATGGTCAAAAGACTGAATATAAAGCTTGGTTGGTTGCAAAAGGCTTCCAAGAAGAGTGCAAACCTCAAGCTGATTCTCCTGCTATAAAAGAAAGTGCAAAAATATTTTTCGCTGTAGCAGCAAATGACAAGTTTATTGTGTAATCAGTTGACATTAAGGCTGCTTTCTTGAAGTCTAAAACTTTGGATCGCTATATCTTTAATGAACCTTCAAAAGATTTAAAGAAAGGTGTTCGTTGTAAATTGAAGAAACCTTTATGTTGTACCAACCGTGTGTCACACGATCGTACATAGTTCATTTTGTGTATATATTATGCTTGCATCTTCGCTCTTTCCTCGCACTAAAAAGAACCAGAATAAATATGTCTGCTTTTCTCCTCTGTAACAGTGTCTGTTTTTTAACATGAAATTTCTTGTTGCTTTGAGCTTTTGTATATAAAGAAGAGTGTTCTATAATAAATTTACTCAGTTGCTTTCATACTGTCTTTGAGTCACAACCTTCTCTCGGCCCGTCACAGTGTGGACTTGATGATGCCTGCAGAAAGGTTTGGCTGAGAATAGCAAATATAATTAAGCACGAAGATTTGAGGAATGTGAGTGGTGATGAAGCATTTTATTATGAACATGATGGAAACGATCTTATAAGGATGGTAATTACTCAGGTGGATGATTTCAGCATAGCCAGAACAAAGAAATTTGTTAATAAGCTCACAGAAAAAGTGCAAAGTGTTTTGACAGTTTCGAAGGTCGAAAAGGATAGATTTAGATTCTCTGGTATAGATATACAATAGACCGGAGATGAAATTGTAATTTCGATGGAAGATTATAGACATAGTGTTGAAGAGATACAAGGTAAAGCTGAAGATAAGTTGGTTAGCCCCATATACAAGACCAGATTTGTCAATAACTGCCTTACTGATGTCAATGAAGAATAATGAAGCTAAGATAAGAGATCTTAGGCAGGTAAATCATGTCGTTAAGAGAATTCATAGCAGACCAAATAAAGTTGTGTTCTCTAGAGTTAGCAATAAAATGGACCTTGTTATTTTTTATCAAGGGGACGCTTCTTAAAGGACTAATGATAAAAGTATACGAGCAAATCTTATTTTATTGAGATCAAAGAATATGTATGATGCTGTGCCTATCTTTTGGAAATCAAAGACAATACGAAAGATTTGTCATTCTGCAAAGCAGCTGAAACAAGGAATTTGTCTAAATTAGTTGATGATTTGGTATTTTTTGCTGCACAGCCTGGGCAATTACTCTTTGGAAAAGCTATTAAAGATTAAGTGACCCTTCGTGTCAGATTGTTCACTGGTTCTAGGCCTTTGTTGGAATCAATTGGCAGTACAAAGCAGGTGGAGGAGCGATTGCTTCGTAATGCAATAACAGATTTGGAGGAATAATTGGAAGATAGTTCTGTTAAATCTTGTAGTTGGCTTGCAACAAAAGAGATGATAGCAGATTTTTTACAAAGGAAGGTAAAGATAACCCAGAGGTGCATAGCATCTTTGTTAAGAATAAATTTTGTCATGATAGAAATGAGAAGAATCTGGTGTCATATGTCAGTAGTGAAATTCGCATGAGAAACATTATATGATTTGTTATAAATTGTTTAAAATTTCATAAGTTAAAATGCAAATAGTTAATTTAAAAGCAGCATGGTTTAGTCTTTAAATTAGTACGCCATATGAGCCCATGAATTTCATGTTGAAGAGATTATATTTGTTACTCAAGAATTTTTGTTTTTACTTTCGCTTATTTCAATCTAGATATGTTCCATTACAAATATCTTTTATAGTGACATTTACATTTTTGTTTTGAAAGTCAGTGTATTAAGTCATGATTTTGAAAAGTATACTTTTATTATATATTCTTTTTTGTTCCTAATTCATATATTGACATTTTGCTTTACCTTCTATGGAAATTTCTGTGTTAAATGTATGCCTACTATTGTCCTTCAGCACACAGAATATTGTTTGCTTGAGATACTTGGTTCCAGATTCGCTTATTCCCCGACTTTCCGGTAAACACCTGGTTCCAAAATCCTAAGATCGACCAACAACAGCGGACGCTTCATTTTTTACTTTTGCAGCCAACGCAGAATATAGCCGTATTATGATAGGAAGGTCTGCCATCAATAGAATTTTTTTTTCCTTTAGTTGACAGACAAAAATGTACTGCGCTTAGCAAAATACACTTTGTAAAATCATTAGCATTGATATTAAATCATGATTCCAGTTTCAAAAGATATGTTTCTTCACGTGTTTTAATCTCAATTGAAAGGAAAAATCTTTCCCATAGTATTACGAGTTAAGCAAAGTCATGCAAGTATTTTATATTCTTAGCCTATTTCATTCCTCGCGAAAAATTCGTTTACTTTGATAGAAATGAATAAGGGACATAAGTATAGGAAAATAGGTTTTTTTTTTATTGTATATTTGATTTTTTATTTCCTGGTCACATTTCATCTGCATTCAAATTTGTTGAAGGTGATTCAAAGTACAAGCAATTAGCTCAGTACAATTTACATTAATAGCTTAACTTTCTTAATATTAAGAATATCTTTATATATTAAAATTATCAATCATGACGTTATATACCAAAGTATTACTGTTATTATGTTTATTCATCATATTGTTTTCATAGTTACCTCCCTAAGTTTGCAATCATTCCCTTTTCTAGTACTGTCTCATAGAATTATTCCAATCTTATCAGCATTCAATCTTCCATCATCTGGTTCTTCACTACTTGCAACATTCCCTCTATCATGGAACGGATATTAACATCTCGTTACCTTGAATTAGACAATATAGGTCAAACCATCTCTCTCTCTCTCTCTCTCTCTCTCTCTCTCTCTCTCTCTCTCTCTCTCTCTCTCTCTCAGGCGTAGACGATACTCATTACGGAAGGGATGGTGGTTACCCTGAAAGAATGTTTCAAACTATGGGTTAGACGTAATCACATATGGGGCCCACAGCCTAACCACACTTTTCACATCATCTCTCCAGTCTGATGCGTTCTCAAAATGGAGGGGAAAGGACGTTCCTTCTTTTTCTAGAAATAAAGACATCTCCATATGTCTCTCCAAGGAGGCGTTTCTCTTGCTTTAACGCGTGCAGTATTTCCTTCCTTTGTATTTGGATTTTGTTAAGTGGGAGTGGTGGACCAAGCCATGAGTTTGTTTGGATTAGGGATTAGGATTCAAGGCGGGGAGTTTAGCAGGTAATGCATTATTGTTCTTTTTCTTTTTTATTTAATCATTCCCTATTCTGTCAAATTTGACGCTGACAGAAATATTAGCTGTTTTTTAACTACTGATATATATATATATATATATATATATATATATATATATATATATATATATATATATATATATATATATATATATATAGAATAATATATATAGTATACATAATATATAGATATATATTCATATATACTGTTCCGCACGAATCCAGTGGGGACCAAGTTCTTTAAGTTTTCTTCACAGCCAGAGCTAGCAATAATATGTAACAGTGATATTAAAGGAGTGGGTAATCATAAAACACTGCAAGAATCATATTAGATATTTATTTACAAACAAAATGACACAGAAAATCACTTTAAATGGGAAGATATCAAACCACAAGCACATTGCAACAAACACATATAGGACCCATTCATCAACAACGACACAGAAAAGCAAGACAACAGTAAAAGGAAATAATAACCTCGCAAACTACCATTCACCCAACAAATTACACAATTATATTAACAGAGATAGAAAAGAGCAAGAAAGTCTCGGAACCTTAAAACTACCCCTCTTTATACAAATCTATGCAAAGCTTCCCATCCCCACAAAACACATAAATCACAATAATAGTTAACCTACATTTACACAAAAATTAAAACTCCTGATGTAGGCTTTCACTAAAAGACGAATAAAGTTCGAGGACCAATCGTGGACGAGACCTTGTTTACGCTAACCGCATAGCGCGACACAAACAGCGGTGAAAAATCACTAAAGGCGCCGCCCTCTACTCCTTCAGAGATGAAATGGAGGCAACCCAAAATCACTACCCTTACCATACGGAAGATAGGTCTCAGCTTTCATGAGTTCAGTAGCGATGGATTCTGGTCCATGGAGAATCCTTCTCCCCGCTGATAACACACACAATTACGGCAAACCCTCACCATGCACAGGAGAAAGTGACAGCATTCAACTGCTGCTGAGCTGCTCCTCCAAAGGGGCGATCAAATCCTCCACCGCGCCCTTCACTGGAAACACTGGATCACTCCCACTAGTAGTCTGCAGCGGTTGAAAAGCCAACTCACGGTGAGTTCTTCAAGTTTGAAAATGGCAGCTTACTTCCTCACTCCCATTTACCTCCAAAAAAGGTCCCTCGTCACTTCGCCCCACACTCCCCCACCGTCAACATGGAAAACAAAACAAAACACTCCATGGGTGACGTACCAATCTTCGAGCCTAATACATCAACCACTAAATGGCGATGAAAAGAAAATTAAATTAAAGTGACTTTAGGTGACGCTCAAAATATTACTTTATCAATTATGATAATTTAACCAAAAACCCCGATAAAGTTCGTTACATTTCCCCCCTTAAAAATTTTTATGGAATAAAAATTGATAGATAAAGTCTTAAGTCAAAGCAACCCCTATTTAGTTTATCAAAACTAGCTAGTTACTCTGCCCTTCAAAATATAATCTGAACACTAATAATTTTAATACTTTAACTAGTGTCATCTTCACAATAACAAAAAAAAAGAAAAAAAAAACAACAAAAAAAAAAGAAAAAAAACAATCTCCTGAAATAAGAAAAATTCCATTATCACAAGAAATCAGCGGGATAGGGCATCTGAAACTACATTCTCTTTTCCAGAGATGTGCTTAATATCCAGACTCCATTCCTGCAACAATAAGCTCCACCTTCACAATCTCTGATTGCGACTTTTTCAAAAAGGTTAAAGGATTATGATCCGTCCAGACTTCAATCGGTGTCCTGCAGCTGGAAACTTGAACCTCAAAATGTTCAAGAGTGAGAATCAGGCTCAAGGTCTCCTTCTCTATGGTGGAATAATTCTGTTGTGGTTTAGTTAATTTCTTTGAGAAGAAAGCCACTGGATGTTCTACCTGGTCCTTCACCTGCGACAAGACAGCTCCAACACCCACATCACTGGCATCTATTGCCAACTTGAATGGTACTTGAAAATTAGGGGCTTTCAAAATTGGATTGCTGAAAACTTTAAATCAATCAATCAAAATTGGATTAGTTAATAAGGTGGATTTTAACTTATCAAACGATTCTTGACATGTGCTCGACCACTGGAATTCCACTCCTTTCTGCAATAAATTAGTTAAAGGATTAGCTATTTGGGAAAAATCTATTATAAATTTTCTATAGTAGCCTATCATTCCCAGAAACCTGCGAATGGCTTTCTTGTTATCCGGCACCTGAAAATTTACAATTGCCTCTACATTTGCAGACTTTGGTAGTACTTTACCCTGACCTACTCCACGTCCCAAGTAAACTACCTTCGCCTTTGCTATGTCACACTTTGCCAAATTAATCACCAACCCTGCTTGCTTGAGCTTAACAAACAGTTTCTCCATCCTCTTTAAGTGTGTAGCCCAATCATGGGTATACACTATGATATCATCAATATAGATCACTACTCCTTCCAGTCTACCCACAATCTTATTCTTCAAACGCTGGAACGTAGCCGAGGCATTTTTCATGCCAAAAGGCATAACATTACAGGCATACAACCCTTCATGAGTTACAAATGCGGATACCTCCCAAGCCCGCTTAGTCAATGGAACTTGCCAATATCCTTTTAACAAGTCAAACTTACTAATATACTGAGCATTCCTTATTTCATTAATACAGTCCTCTACTCGAGGAAGAGGAAAGCTGTTAGCCTCAGCGTCTCCATCAATTCTCCTGTAATCAAAGCACATCCGGTACTCACCTCCCTCCTTCTTCACCAAGACTACAGGAGAAGACCATGGACTATTACTGTCTTCAATTAAATTGTGCTCCAACATATACTCTACTTCCTTATCAATAATCTTCCTTTTTACTGGATTGGTCCTATAGGGAGCTTGCTTGATGGGCTTAGCATTCCCCACTTCCACATCGTGACTCAATACATTGGTAAGCCCTGGAGAATCCTGAAATAATTCTGGAAAAGATTCACATAAATTTACCACAGACGTCCCTCTGATTCCTTTCTAGGTATAGCAAATTCCCAGACAAATTACTTAACATTTCCTGATTATTTCTGGGCCATGGCATATAAATGCTGAGATCCACAACATTAGGCTCAACCCTATTGAGTAATAAGATGGGTTCCTTACTCTCACGCTCAATAAAAAGTTTCAACATATTTGCATGGCATAGTTGATACTTACGTCGCATGTCTGGTGTTTCTATTAGGTAGTTAAGACTACTAACTACCTTTGAAACCTTCCATGGACCTGCAAACTTTGCCGTTAAGGGATTTCCTGGAATTGGCAGCAGAGCAAGTACCTTATCCCCAACCTGAAATTCCCTAACTCTGGTCTTTATGTCGTACTTTTCCTTCATCTTCCCCTGACCAATTACTAGATTATTCTTAGCAAATTCCCATGCCTTAGTTAACTTACTCCTGGACTCTCTCAAGAATTCTATCAAGCTTACGTTAGGGTGACTCCCCTCCCAACTCTCTCTTATCACATCCAAGGACCCCTTACCTTACGACCAAAAACTAATTCAAAGGGGGAGAAACCCATTACATCACTTGGTACAGACCTAAAAGCAAAAAGTAAATACGGGAGAACTTTATCCCATCCTCCCGGATTATCCCCACAATATTTTTTTAACATGGATTTCAGCGTCTGATGGAATTGCTGAATCTGTCCCTGGCTTTCTGGATGGTAAGGAGATGACCTGATATGTTGAACCTTCAACTCCAGTAATCTTTGCTTGTAAAATTAGTCCTGCAATCAGATTGAATCGTCTTTGGGAAACCAAACTTGGAAAAGAAGTTTATTAATGCATTTATGACCTGCTTACTCTTAAAACTCCTCAAGGGCACTACTTCCGGGTACCTAGACATTATAGTTAGTATGTATTGATTACCACTGCTGGTTCTAGGCAATGAGCCTACAATGTCAATAAAAATTTCCTTGAAAAGGTGCCTTAGGGATTTCTGATTGGGTTTACCAACCAGTTGACAAGTTTTGCAAGAATTAACAAACCTTTTTACCTCAGATCTCATCTTTGGCCAATAAAAGTGTTCAGCAATTTTCCTAAAAGTCTTTCCAATTCCAAAATGACCTGCGAACACATCCTCGTGTCCCAACCATAAAATCTTGTCCCTATATTTATGGGGCACTACCACCTGTTTCCTTACCTCCCAGTCATCAGACGGAACCATAGTTGACCTACTCACCCTCAGTAGGATGTCATCTTCCCACAGATACCGAGGACTACTCAAATCAGAGTCTACCTCCACTCCTAATTCTCCAAACTCCTCCTTCTGAGCTAACCTAAGTGATTCCCTATCCCACCCTACTGAGCTATCCCACTCAGAGACCAGACTAGGACTCGCAGAAGCACTTAACCCAGAAACCCCTCCCTCTGACAGCTCCTCTAGACTATCCAAGCCTAACCCTTCATCCTCTATCCCAGAAGAATGCGCTGCCGAGGGAGTTACAACCATTACCGGTTCAATTTCACTAACGGGGTCAGCATACCTGCATTGCACAACCGGGCAATCACATACCGTACCTGCCTCTATATTGTTAGCCAACACAATATCAACATTGCTTATGGGTAATACATCCACCATTGCCAACTTCATAGGTCCATTAATCCACCTTGAGTCTACCCAAAACTCACCTAGAGGACACGCTACTACCATATTAGGGAATCCACCTAATACTACATACTCTGGCTCCTCCTCTCTCTGAAGTCCCAGGGCAATGAGGACCGTAAGATTACCGACTGGGCCGCGCCAGTGTCCCGTAGTATTCTCACCCGCCTTCCAGACCCTGACCGGTCTTTAGCGAAAACCTTGCCATCTGCGACGTACTTACGGAAGCAACTACTTACCTGGGACCTGCTCCCAGCAACCTTACCAATCAAGCCTACCGGCTTTGACTTACCCTGCCCTTTCCAGGCAGTACAATCTGCCTTAACGTGGCCCTTTTTCCTGCAGAAAAAACAAATGATTTCACTTTCACCCGTACTTGGTGATGACTTTGCCTTCTTTGGAGAACTCCCTCCATCCGACTTACCAGACATTACCGCTGCTTTTTCGCCCTTCTTACCTTTATCCCATTTATCGAGTCTCGATGAAAACCGATGTACTGACTTATGCGATAAAGTATATTCGTCCGCAGCAACTGCTACTGCTTCTATAGTTTCCAATTTCAAGTGTTCTAAATGTACTTCAAGTTCCATCCCAATGTGATTCTTAAATTCCTCAATTAACATTAGTTCCTTTAAACTTTCAAAATCATTAATACCTTTCGCTTTTAACCAATCTAAAAACGCACTTACTTTCTCTCTAGCAAATTCAACAAATGTGCAGTTATACTGTTTACGCAAGTTACGAAAGCGTTGACGGTACGCCTCCGGTACCAGTTCATAAGCCTTCCATATTATCTCTTTGACCTGTTCATACTCCGCACTCTTCTCTTCACTTAGCGCTGCATAAACCTTCTGTGGCTTACCGATCAATCTGCATTGAACTAAGGTAGTCCACATTGATTCCGGCCAACTCAGTTTTCTCGCTAATTTTTCGAATGCAGAGAAAAATTCTGCGACATCGGAGTCATTAAATATCGGTACCAGCTTAATCGCGCTGCCAATATTAAACCTATCTTCCGCTTCTGGTCGCTTCAGCCGAAGTACCTATAATTCATGTTCCATT
>NC_090748.1:53962027-53967027 GCF_036898095.1 Palaemon carinicauda | reverse complement strand
AGAGGTATTGGATCCTTTGACTGGCCAGACAGTAATGCATTGGATCCCTCTCTCTGATTACGGCTTATTTTTTCTGTGCCTACACTTACACTTTACATATTCTTGTCTTTCCCCATACACCTGACAACAATGAGATACTAAACACTTCTTCACCTAAGGTGTTAATTACTGTACTGCAATTTGTTCAGTGTAATTTCCTCTTGGTAAGGGTAGAAGAGACCCTTTAGATATGGTAAGCAGCTCTTCTACGAGAAGGACACTCCAAAATTAAACCATTGTTCTCTAGTCTTGGGTAGTGCCATAGCCTCTGTACCATGGTCTTCCACTGTCTTGGGTTAGAGTTCTCATGCTTGAGGGTACACTCGGGCAAATTATTCTGTCTTATCATTATTATTTTTTTCCCTCTTGTTTTTTTGAAATGGTGTGTTGGGCAGGCTTAATAAAAGAGCCATGGATGCCTGGTGGTTTATCCAGAGGTTGTCTTTTCCTTTTCTGATTCTTTTTCTTCTCAAAACCATCCTTACTGTCTTCCTTTCAGTTGAAGTGGCTATCCTGGAGGGTATTTAGCCTTGCATGGTGTATCGGCTCCTCCATGTTGACCAGTTTTTACGACTCTTTACTATAGTGTATGGATTTCATCAATCACTTTATTCATAACTCTGTGCATATTGTTTTTGTTATAATTCTTGTTAGTCTAGTTTTTAAGTATGATGTCTCTTTTTTATTTCTATTAATTCTTATGCTGTCTGGAGACATTGAGCAAAATCCGGGACCAGTATGTCCTAGATATCGTCAATGTCGTCTTCTGTATTGCAATATTCGTGGTCTTCATGCAAATATTCAAGACCTTACAGTTGCGTCCAGACAGTATGATATTCTTTTGTGCTCAGAAACTTTGATTTCTAATATGAGGCACTCATCTGAGCTCCTTATAATTGGTTTTAAGAAGCCAATAATGTTGAAACATGATGCCATCCCTAGGGCCAGGGGAATGGCGGTGTATATTAGGACCGAGTATCCTCCTTTTCATAAGTCCTGCTATCAATGTGGATGTTATGAGATTGAGGTAATAAAAGTTTGTCTATCTATCTATATACCAAGGCACTTCCCCCAATTTTGGGGGGTAGCCGACACCAACAATGAAACAAAACAAAAAGGGGACCTCTACTCTCTATGTTCCTTCAGCCTAATCAGGGACCCAACCGAGTTCAGCTGGTACTGCTAGGGTGCCACAGCCCAACCTCCCACATTTCCACCACAGATGAAGCTTCATAATGCTGACTCCCCTACTGCTGCTACCTCCGCGGTCATCTAAGGCCCCGGAGGAAGCAGCAGGGCCTACTGGAACTGCGTCACAATCGCTCGCCATTCATTCCTATTTCTAGCACGCTCTCTTGCCTCTCTCACATCTATCCTCCTATCACCCAGAGCTTTCTTCACACCATCCATCCACCCAAACCTTGGCCTTCCTCTTGTACTTCTCCCATCAACTCTTGCATTCATCACCTTCTTTAGCAGACAACCATTTTCCATTCTCTCAACATGGCCAAACCACCTCAACACATTCATATCCACTCTAGCCGCTAACTCATTTCTTACACCCGTTCTCTCCCTCACCACTTCGTTCCTAACCCTATCTACTCGAGATACACCAGCCATACTCCTTAGACACTTCATCTCAAACACATTCAATTTCTGTCTCTCCATCACTTTCATTCCCCACGACTCCGATCCATACATCACAGTTGGTACAATCACTTTCTCATATAGAACTCTTTTTACATTCATGCCCAACCCTCTATTTTTTACTACTCCCTTAACGGCCCCCAACACTTTGCAACCTTCATTCACTCTCTGACGAACATCTGCTTCCACTCCACCATTTGCTGCAACAATAGACCCCAAGTACTTAAACTGATCCACCTCCTCAAGTAACTCTCCATTCAACATGACATTCAACCTAGCACCACCTTCCCTTCTCGTACATCTCATAACCTTACTCTTACCCACATTAACTCTCAACTTCCTTCTCTCACACACCCTTCCAAATTCTGTCACTAGTCGGTCAAGCTTCTCTTCTGTGTCTCCTACCAGTACAGTATCATCCGCAAACAACAACTGATTTACCTCCCATTCATGGTCATTCTCGCCTACCAGTTTTAATCCTCGTCCAAGCACTCGAGCATTCACCTCTCTCACCACTCCATCAACATACAAGTTAAACAACCACGGCGACATCACACATCCCTGTCTCAGCCCCACTCTCACCGGAAACCAATCACTCACTTCATTTCCTATTCTAACACATGCTTTACGACAGGCAAAAAAACTTTTATTTGTGTTCCATCTACCGGAATCCAGACATGGATGATTCTATCTTCGGTTGTCTTCTTGCCATTATGGCTAAGATACAAGAAAATGATAGAAAGGCTTCTTTCGTCTTTGTTGGTGATTTTAATGCTCACCATAGGGAGAGGTTAAGTTCTATCTCTCTTACCGATCGCCATGGCTTAAGAGCTTTAGACTTTGCCTCTGAATCAGGCTGTGAGCAAATCTTAAATGAAGCTACTCACAGGTCTGGTAATTGCTTAGAACTCGTATACACTGACTCCCCTGGCGTTATAACTAGTAAGGTTGGTTTTCCAGTCAGGACATCTGATCATGCCTTGATTTCATTAGTAGTGAAGACTGAGCAGCCTGTCCCTGATATATCATACTCTTGTAAAATTTATATGAAATCCCAAGCAGACTGAAATGGGATTTTGCATGATCTTTTGTGCTTGAATTGGTCACAATTATTTAGTAGTGGTTCAATGATGATTCTAGACATACTTATTTGGAGAAGCAGGAGGCCTATCATCTTTGGAAGGGTAACAGATCAGATTTGACCAGGAACAACTATACTCAACTTCGAGCTTTTGCTCAGAGAGTTTATGCCTCAACTGAAAAGGAGTACAATTTAACCGTAAAAGAAACCCTTTCTGGTACAACTCAGGAACATAAATGGTGGTCTACCCTTAAATCAACACTCTTTGATGTAGATGCAACAGTTCCTTCTTTACTTAAACCAGATGGCTCAGTCACTCACTGTCCAAAGGAAAAGGCATCCCTTTTGTCTGATGTTTTTGACAGTAAACAGAGTAATGAAAAACTTAGACTTGCTCATTCCTGTTTTCCTGAGGCTAAACTAACTAGTTTAGCTTTTCGATCTCGTTAGATTAAAGCTCTGTTGCTGGACCTTGAGGCTTATGGAGGTGTAGACCCAAATGGTATTTTTCCTTTGTTTTTTATAGAGACAGCAAATTTCTTAGCTTCGAAGTTATGTTATTTTGCGCAAGTTAGCAAGAAGAGGAGCTTTTAGCACTTGTTGGAGAATTGGTAATGTTACTCCTCTATGCAAATGTGTTTGTGGTAGCACAAGTCCCACTGATTACCACCCAATATTCATAACACCCATATTATCTAAAGTTTTTGAACGTCTTCTGGCAAAACGTCTTAATAGGTTTGTTGAAGATAATCATCTATTCCCTAGTTTGCAATTTAGTTTTCGTAAAGGGCTTGGAGCATGTGATGCCCTTCTTACAATCTTCAATGCTCTATAGAAATCCCTTGATTGTGGTCAGGAAGTTCGTATGATTGGCTTTGATTTTAGTGCTGCCTTTGACCGTGTTAATCAAGAGTCCCTTGTTTTCAAACTCAAACAGTTGGGAGTGGTTGGGTCTTTTCTTAGCATTATTATTCATTTCTTAAGTAATAGATCTCAAAGAGTTGTTGTTGATGGGCACCATAGTGAGTATAGGAATGTGATATCCAGTGTTCCTCAGGGTAGTGTTCTTGGCCCATACTGTATACACATGACATGTGGTTTGGCCTAGAAAACAAGCTTATTGCATATGCAGATGATGCTACTCTCTTTGCATCAATTCCATCCCCTGAATGAAGATCTGGGGTTGGTGAATCCCTTAATAGAGATTGAGCTAAAATTAGTGCATGGTGCAAATTATGGGGTATGAAGTTGAATTCTAATAAAACTCAAAGTATGATTGTAAGTAGGTCAAGGACGGTGGCTCCTCAACATCCGGATCTCGGTATTGATAATGTTTCTTTAAATTTTTATGAATCTTTTCAAATTTCAGGTGTGATTCTCGACAGCAAATTTATTTTTTGAGAAACACATTAAGTCTGTGTCTTCTTCAATTGCACAAAAAATTGGCTTATTGAGAAAGTCTTAAAAGATTTTCGGTGATCATTCTATTCTGAAGAAGTGTTTTAATTCTTTTATTCTACTTTGTTTTGAGTATTGTTCTTCTGTCTGGAGTACAGCTGCTGATTTTCATCTTAATTTGTTGGACAGAAACTTACAGTCTATTAAATTTTTTATTCATAATCTAGATATTAATCTTTGGCACCGTCGTTCAATTAGTTCATTATGCATGTTGCATAGGATTTTTCATAACTCTGACCATCCTTCACATTCACATCTCCCTGGACAATTCTATCCTGTTCGTAATACTAGGCAGGACGTTAATTCTTATAGCCAGGCCTTCTCCACCATGAGGCTCAATATTACACAGTATTCTAGAAGTTTTATTCCAGCTGTTACCAAGTTATTGAATGATCTTCCTAATCGGGTAGTTGAATCAGTAGAACTTCAGGAGTTCAAAGTTGGAGCAAATGTTTTTATGTTGACCAGGCTGACATGGGTCTTTTTATAGTTTATATGTGACATATCTTTTTTTGACGTTGTTAATAGTTTATATAGGACATATCTGTTTTGACATTGTTACTGTTCTTAGAATGATTTATTGTTAATTTATGCTCATCATTTTATTTATTTCCTCATCTCCTTTCCTCACTGGGCTATTTTTCTCTATTGGAGCCCTTGGGCTTATAGCATCTTGCTTTTCCAACTAGGGTTGTAGCTTGGCTAGTAATAATAATAATAATAATAATAATAATAATAATAATAATAATAATAATATATAGTATATGTATACATG
>NC_090748.1:53942027-53957027 GCF_036898095.1 Palaemon carinicauda | reverse complement strand
GCGCCTTGCCCTTTGTGGTAGTCGACACCTCACCCCCTCTGAAGCTGGCTATGCCCCTGTAGAAGGAGAAGCCCTGGCAGTTACCTGGTGCTTGCGGAAGGCCAGATTGTTCCTACTTGGGTGTCCTAATCTCACCATCATCACGGACCACCGTCCACTCGTCAAACTGCTGGGTGACAGAGCCCTCAAGGACGTCATCAAACCAAGATTATTCAACCTGAAAGAGAAGACACTCCAGTTCAAGTTCCACATGAAATACCTGCCCGGAAAAAGGAACACTGCCGCGGATTTTCTTTCAAGGTACCCGACCATGCGAGCATCCCACGAAGCTTCCAACGTGGATTTGGAGGACGACATTCAAGTGGCAGTGGCATGTGCAACCGTGGCCGCCTTGAAATCGGACATCATCGTGTTGGATGAAGACTGCGTCAGGAGCGCCGCATCTAACGACCCTGTATATCAACTCTTGCTTGCCAGAGTTGCAGCGGGCGACTGGCCCCAACAGATATCGCAAGAACTTGCCTGCCTTCGTCCCTTCTTCAGCGCTCGGGACCGGCTAGCCATCAACAAGGATCTGGTGACATACTCAGTGGACCAAGGATGTCTTCTTTTGGTCATCCCCGAGGATTTACGCCGCCAGGTAGCCGCTAACCTACATGCAGGACACCAAGGCCTCGACTCTATGCTTAGAAGAGCCAGGCAGTCGGTCTATTGGCCGGGAATTGAAGGGGACCTTCAGCATCGCCGTGCCCAATGCAGTTCATACGATGAACACGCCCCCTCACTGCCTCCTGAAGAAATGATGCACACGCCTCTTGCGGAATACCCTTTCCAGCAAGTCGTCGCAGATGTGTTCCAGATAGAAGGCAGTGTATACATGGTATATGCAGATAGACTAACAGGTTGGTTAGAAGTAGCTCATTTCTCCAATGGTGCCACGTCTAACAAAATCAGCAATCACCTTCGATCATATTTCTCGCGTTGGGAAGCCCCGGAACAAATATCAACTGACGGAGGTACGAACTTGGCCAGCGAGGAGATGTAGGCCTTCTTCAGGAGATGGGGAGTCAAGGTCCGGCTGTCGTTGGCCCAGTATCCCCAGTCTAGCGGCAGGGCAGAAGCAGCTGTCAAATCGGCAAAGAGACTACTCCGAGAAAACGGCCCTGGCGATACTTCAGTATCTCAACACGCCTCTCAGGGAGATTAACAAGTCGCCCATGTACGCATACAAAACCAAGCTACCAAGCAGTGGGATAGAACGGGCATAGTAACGGAAACAAAGCCCCATCGTCAGTACACCGTCAAGCTCAACGGGAGCGGCAGCTTATCAAAAAGGAATAAACGACACCTGAGAGTCATCGCTCCGCCCTCTGGGACGCCCGTGTCTCAGCACGGGACCTCCGCAAGCCAAACCCCAACAGAACAGGTAACACACCCCATACAGGAACCCAACGTCGTTAGTAGGCCGAGAAGGGCCGCCGGTAAACCCAAGTGGCTCAAAGACTTTGCAGAATGATGTTATTATCTGTTGTATGTAATTGCATTAGAACTCTCTTTACATTCATGCCCAATCCTCTATTTTTTACTACTCCCTTAACTGCCCCCAACACTTTGCAACCTTCATTCACTCTCTGACGTACATCTGCTTCCACTCCACCATTTGCTGCAACAACAGACCCCAAGTACTTAAACTGATCCACCTCCTCAAGTAACTCTCCATTCAACATGACATTCAACCTTGCACCACCTTCCCTTCTCGTACATCTCATAACCTTACTCTTACCCACATTAACTCTCAACTTCCTTCTCTCACACACCCTTCCAAATTCTGTCACTAGTCGGTCAAGCTTCTCTTCTGTGTCTGCTACCAGTACAGTATCATCCGCAAACAACAACTGATTTACCTCCCATTCATGATCATTCTCGCCTACCAGTTTTAATCCTCGTCCAAGCACTCTAGCATTCACCTCTCTCACCACTCCATCAACATACAAGTTAAACAACCACGGCGACATCACACATCCCTGTCTCAGCCCCACTCTCACCGGAAACCAATCGCTCACCTCATTTCCTATTCTAACACATGCTTTACTACCTGTGTAGAAACTTTTCACTGCTTGCAACAACCTTCCACCAACTCCATATAACCTCATCACATTCCACATTGCTTCCCTATCAACTCTATCATATGCTTTCTCCAGATCCATAAACGCAACATACACCTCCTTACCTTTTGCTAAATATTTCTCGCATATCTGCCTAACTGTAAAAATCTGATTCATACAACCCCTACCTCTTCTAAAACCACCCTGTACTTCCAAGATTGCATTCTCTGTTTTATCCTTAATCCTATTAATCAGTATTCTACCATACACTTTTCCAACTACACTCAACAAACTAATACCTCTTGAATTACAACACTCATGCACATCTCCCTTACCCTTATATAGTGGTACAATACATGCACAGACCCAATCTACTGGTACCATTGACAACACAAAACACACATTAAACAATCTCACCAACCATTCAAGTACAGTCACACCCCCTTCCTTCAACATTTCAGCTTTCACACCATCCATACCCGATGCTTTTCCTACTCTCGTTTCATCTAGTGCTCTCCTCACTTCCTCTATTGTAATCTCTCTCTCATTCTCATCTCCCATCACTGGCACCTCAACACCTGGAACCGCAATTATATCTGCCTCCCTATCATCCTCAACATTCAGCAAACTTTCAAAATATTCCGCCCACCTTTTCCTTACCTCCTCTCCTTTTAACAACCTTCCATTTCCATCTTTCACTGTCTCTTCAATTCTTGCGCCGGCCTTCCTTACTCTCTTCACTTCTTTCCAAAACTTCTTCTTATTCTCTTCATATGACTGACCCAGTCCCTGACCCCACCTCAGGTCAGCTGCCCTCTTTGCCTCACGTACCTTGCGCTTTACTTCCACCTTTTTCTCTCTATATTTTTCATACTTCTCTATACTATTACTCTGCAGCCATTCTTCAAAAGCCCTCTTTTTCTCTTCCACTTTTACCTTCACTCCTTCAGTCCACCATTCACTGCCCTTCCTCATGCTGCCTCCAACAACCTTCTTGCCACATACATCACTTGCAATCCCAACAAAATTTTCTTTTGCTAACTTCCACTCCTCCTCTAAATTACCAGTTTCTCTTACTCTCACCTCGTCATATGCCATTTTCAACCTTTCCTGATATTTACTTTTTACCCCCGGTTTTATTAGCTCTTCAACCCTCACTAGCTCCCTTTTACATCCACCTACTCTATTCCCCCACTCTTTTGCTACAACCAATTTTCCTTCCACCAAAAAATGATCAGACATACCGTTAGCCATACCCCTAAACACGTGCACGTCTTTCAATCTTCCAAACATTCTTTTTGTTATCAACACATAATCCATTAATGCCCTTTCTACTACTCTTCCATTTGCCACTCTTACCCATGTATACTTATTTTTATCTTTCTTTTTAAAAAAGCTAGCACTTATTACCATCTCTTGTTCAACACACATATCTACCAGTCTCTCACCACTCTCATTTTCACCTGGTACGCCATATTTCCCAATGACACCTTCTACCTCTCCAGCACCCACTCTAGCATTTAAGTCACCCATAACAACTACATAATTCCTTCTACCCAGTCCTTCTACACACCTAGTTAATTCACTCCAGAACTCATTCCGCTCTTCTTCACTTTTCTCACTACCTGGCCCATACGCACTGACAAACGCCCAACATTCCCTACCCAACCTAACCCTTACCCACATTAACCTAGATGATATCTCCTTCCATTCCACTACTTTACCTGTCATCCATTCACTCAACAATAAAGTGATTGTACCAACTGTGATGTATGGATCGGAGTTGTGGGGAATGAAAGTGATGGAGAGACAGAAATTGAATGTGTTTGAGATGAAGTGTCTGAGGAGTATGGCTGGTGTATCTCGAGTAGATAGGGTTAGGAACGAAGTGGTGAGGGTGAGAACGGGTGTAAGAAATGAGTTAGCGGCTAGAGTGGATATGAATGTGTTGAGGTGGTTTGGCCATGTTGAGAGAATGGAAAATAGCTGTCTGCTAAAGAAGGTGATGAATGCAAGAGTTGATGGGAGAAGTACAAGAGGAAGGCCAAGGTTTGGGTGGATGGATGGTGTGAAGAAAGCTCTGGGTGATAGGAGGATAGATGTGAGAGAGGCAAGAGAGCGTGCTAGAAATAGGAATGAATGGCGAGCGATTGTGACGCAGTTCCGGTAGGCCCTGCTGCTTCCTCCGGTGCCTTAGATGACCGCGGAGGTAGCAGCAGTAGGGGACTCGGCAGTATGAAGCTTCATCTGTGGTGGAAATGTGGGAGGTTGGGCTGTGGCACCCTAGCAGTACCAGCTGAACTCGGCTGAGTCCCTGGTTTAGGCTGGAGGAACGTAGAGAGTAGAGGTCCCCTTTTTGTTTTGTTTCTTGTTGTTGTTGGCCACCCCCCAAAATTGGGGGAAGTGCCTTTGGTATATGTATGTATGATGTAATTGCATCAGGAATTGATATTTCTTTCCAGAGAAATTATGTATTTATTTTGTTTTTGTGTATGTATCGAAAAGTTAGCTTTAATTTTTTTTTCTCTCTCATTTCCCATTGATTTAGTGACATTTCCCCCTTCATTTTTGCCATGTATAAGTATGTTCTTGAGGGGGGGATGTACAATATGTTCTAGTATTCCCCCCTTTCATTTTTCTTTTCCCATGTATAAGTATAATCTTGAGAGGGAGGATGTACGATATGTTTTTCGGCCATGCGCTGCCGAGCATGCATCTGCATACGCTGTTGCAAGTCAGTCGGCTCTTGAGTATCTTGCAATAAAGTGTGGTCACCAGGACGTTGTCGCATTGCAAATCCAACATACTGCAAATATTATGTAAATGCAAAATAATGTAAATGATGTAAAATATAATACAGTAATTCCACATGTAAGATTCACTTATCATAAAAAATAAACTTACATTTTCCAGACGCCGATTCTAATACTAAATTCACAGATAACCACTGGTAGAAGTTGCTGTATAAGCAGAAGCATTCAGCCTCCTAGCTAACAGCAACACCAGTCACTTATTACTATGATGAGTACACTGGGCAGCTCAGCACACCACAAATGCTGCAGAACCACAGCATGCACAAATTCCATGTGCTTTCCAGAGCCTGCCCACGCTGAACTAAACAAAGGCGGGCATAAATCGCGGCCTTTTGGGCAGATGCCAACAATAACAATACAATATTTTTCAGTACCAACTCAATACTTCTTTTTCATACAAAAAAGTAAACAAAAAATGTATATAGTTTTCCATTCAATAGAAATATTTAATTCAAAATTGTGCACATATGTAAATAATTAAATTAAAAAACAAACATCAGGCAATCCCGACGCTCGCTTGTCCCCTCATCCTTATCATTACAAAGAAAACGTGTAGCGAAAACTTAACTAGAAACGTAAAACGCTCTGGCATATCCTACACCGCCCCCTATTTTGTAGTATACAAAATACACCGCAAATATGCCACATACACACCACGCCATATGAGCAGCGCACGGTGTTCACTCTTTTTTCAATGGCACTCCACTGTCATCACACTTCGTTTCAAGGAGAAGGCACATTTTCTGCACTGGGCGTAAGTACAACCCACACTCGGTCTTAATCTTGGCTTGTCTAACTTGGTTGTCAGAGTCTCAAGTCACTTCCAAGACTCGTCCCAAAGGCCAAGAGCCTCTGGGGAGACTTTCGTCGGTAGTTAGCACAATGTCGCCAACTTGGATGTCTCGCCGTTGGACGGTCCACTTCTGTCTTTCTTGCAGCAATAGAAGGTACTCCCTCAGCCATCACTTCCAGAATTGGTCGGCAAGATATTGCGCTTGACGCCAGCGATGCCTAACATACAAGTCCTTCTGGTCAGTCTTCGTTACTGGGAGCACTGCACTCTTCAGAGTCAACAGCATACTAGGCGTCAACGGCAGTGGACAGTCTGGGTTGTCGTTTACCTTGGTTAGAGGTCTTCCATTCACCAAAGACTCAGCTTCGCAGAACAGAGTCGATAGTGTGTCGTCAGTGGTGACCTGCTGCAGGCAGGTTGCACTGAGAGCTCTTCTCACTGAGCGTATGAGGCGTTCCCAGACTCCTCCGAAGTGTGACGCATGTGGCGGGTTAAAACGCCACTCGATGCCCTTAGCTGCTAGGGTTTGGGCAATTTCCTCTTCCTTGAAGTCTTGAAGAGCTTCCTTCAGCTATCGGTCAGCTGCGACGAGGTTGGTACCGTTATCTGACCATATTCTCTTGACAGCCCCTCGCCTGGCCATAAATCTTCTTACTGCATTCACAAAGGAATCTTGGTCCATTGAGCTGAGAACCTCCAGGTGAATCACTCGCACTGTCAGGCAGGTAAAAATGGCTCCCCAGTGCTTCACTGTAGAGCGCCCTTGCTTCACAAAGAAGGGACCAAAGCAGTCTCCCCCTGTATTGGTGAAGGGAGGATCCCCCGGACAGATCCGGTCAGAGGGCAAGTCAGCCATCACTTGATTCACTGGTCAACAACTGAGTCTTCTACAGATGACACAGTCACGTATCACTGATCTAACTACTGAATTTCCATGAACGATCCAGTAGTTTTTTCTTAGTTCAGCCATAAGATGGTTCTGCCCACAATGGCTGTTTGTTTCATGGGTCCATCGCATCATCTCCCTCACAATTGGCGACTTGGATGGAAGAATGATGGGGTGCTTGCAGCTATCACTGATGGTGGCTCCACAGAGTCTTCCACCAACCTTCAGCAAGCCTTCTTGTAGAAATGGTCGCAACTTGCAAATCTTACTGGATTTCTTCACCTTGGAATCCTTCTTGGAGAGTGATTTGATCTCACTCCCATACTCTTGAACTTGAATCTTCTTCCATATTATGGTTGTTGCGCTATTCATCTCTTTTGCAGGTAACACTTCTGATCCGCTCTTGGTTCCTAATTGCCTCCGTCGAGCGATGTTTCGCACTATCTTGCTCCATGAAGAGAACTTGGCAGCAATCTTCTCTACTAAGATTGGTTCTGGCACAACCATGCTGAAGATGGGTGCAGACTGCTTAACTTCTGGATCTCCATCTAGTTCTGTTCACTTCACATCGTCAGGAAGAGCTGGCCAACTGTCCTGCTCTTGACACAGGAACTCTGGTCCTGTCAGCCACAGCGACGTCTCTAGCAAGCTGTCCACATCAAGGCCCCGAGAGGCCAGGTCTGCAGGGTTCACAGAGGTGTTCACATACCTCCAAGCGGTTATGTCACTGAGGTCGCGGATGAGGTTCACACGGTTGTTCACAAACGTGTGGTATCTTGCAGACATGTTACGGATGTACTTCAAGACAGACGTGCTGTCGGACCAGAACACTGAGTCACACAACTCCAAACCGAGTTCTGACCTGATCTTGCAATCAAGTTGAGCTGCCACAGCAGCTGTAGTCAATACCATTCGTGGAATGCTTGGTCTCTTGAGGAGAGCTACACGAGCTCGACCCATAACCAGTGTACTGTTCACTTGGTTGTTCTTGCTTACAGTGCGCAGATACGTGGCCACACCATATCCTGTCTGGCTTGCGTCAGCAAAATGGTGAAGTTGGTACGATGATACCTCCCCAAAGTCTGGAGGCACCAGGCTTCTTCTGATCTTGAAGTCTCCTAGACACTGAAACTGGTTAGTCCATCTGCTCCAGCGATTTGCTTCGTCGTTGTTCATTTCTTCGTCCCAAGGTAAGTTGCAACGACACAGGTCTTGTAGTAACATCTTCCCTTTCAGGGTGAAAGGTGCAACAAAACCAAGTGGTTCGTACAAGGAAGCCGCTACAGAGAGAACTCCTCTGCGCATCCTAGGCTTCTCCTTCAGGTTGATCTTGAAGGTGAACTCATCACTGCTCATGTCCCAGTGGATACCCAAAGCGCGCTCCGTAGGCAGCTCGTCCTTACTGAGGTCCAATGTAGCCACTGATTTATCTCTCTCCCCTTCAGGCACAGCAGCGAGAATGCATTTGTTGCTATATGTCCCCTAGTTCAGCCGGAATCCTCCATCAGCACAGAGTCCAATGAGGTCTTTTGTCAATTAGATACAATCTTCCTCGCTGTCCATTGACTTCAACAAGTTGTCGACGTAGAAGTTGCGTCGAATGGCATGGCAAGCTTCTTCACCATACTTATTACCATAGTCCAGTGCTGCCTGTCTGAGGCAGAAGTTGACTACACTTGGAGATGATCGCGCTCCAAACAAATGTGAAGTCATCCTGAACTCTTGAATAGCTTGATTGGTGTCTCAACCTGGCCACCACAGGAAGCGTAAAGAGTCCCTGTCGTCTTCTGCGCCTTGACTTGATGGAGCATTTCTTGTATGTCCGCAATAACAGCATGTTGCCCTTCTCTGAAGCGAAGCAGCACTCCAGCAAGACTACTTGTGAGATATGGTCCCTGCATGAGGTGGTCATTGAGTGAGGTCCCAGCATGCTTAGCCTTAAAGTCGAAGACAACCCTAAGCTTGTCCTTGGTAGGGTGTTTGACCCCATGGTGCGCCATGTAGTTCACACGGCAATCACTGCGATTCTGCTTGTCGACTGGGACAAGCTCAGCGTACCCTTTCAAAAGGTACTTCTCTACTTGTTTGACGTATATAGTCTTGTACGTTTCATTTGCCTCAAATTTCTTCTTTAAGGAGTGAGCCCTGCGTTCTGTCATGACACGGTTATTAGGTAGAGGCTCAGTGTCACTAAAGGGTAAGCAAGCAACATACTTGCCATTTGTCTGGACAACAGTTTCGTCCATCAAAGACAGGAATCTCTTGTCTTCAAAAGAATCTTCTATCTTTGAGAGTGTCTCTTTCTCCCAAAGTCTTGGTTGAAGTTGCGTTGCAGAAGCTCTGTTGTATCATCCACAGTGCACACATGGAACAGAGGGGCAGGACCTGAAGTCGATCTGGGTCCTGTTGGGCCGAAAACAACCCACCCTAGCTTGGTCAGGTAGGCAGATGGCTCATCCTTCAGCCCATGTCGCTGGTCTAGAATCACTCTGTTTAATGTCGTGTCTAGCCCAATGATCAGCTCTACTTGACGATGATTTTCAGGTAGACTTTCTACTTCCAGGTCATTCAGATGTGGCTACTTGGTCAGCCATTCTTGACTCATGGCATGGTTCATAGACACATTCATCTTGTCAGCCACGAAAACGTCGGTCACATGTTCTCCTTCATCAGTATTAATATTACCAATGTGTAGGGACAGAACTTCCTTACAAATGAAAGTCCCTGCTTCAGTTGCCATGATCTGGTTGCATGGTCTTCCTTTGAGACCCATTTGGTCTATCAGGCTTCTTGCTGACAATGTTGGGGCAGCTCCACTGTCGATGAATCCATAGGTTGCATGGATGCCATTCACGAGAACATGTAAGATCTTGAGCATTGTTCTTCCCTTAGGTAACTGGCTTGCACTCACTGAGTGCATAGGTTGCACATTGGGGGCTACAGCACTCTTGTCAGCCGTAGCAGTCGCGCCACCTTCTGTAGCACCAACTGCCTTCTCACCGCCCCCGATAGCACTTTTGCTTGCAGTCTTAGGTGGATTATGGAGCATGGTATGGTGCTTGTGAGATCCACACTTTTCACAGATGGATGCATCTTCACATTTTGCATGTGAATGTTCACCATTAAGACACCTGAAGCAGTATCTTGCCTTCTTTATCACCTCCCAGCGATCTGGAAGCTTCAACCTCTCAAATTTGAAGAACTCTTTAAGTTCATGGTTCTCCTTAGTGCAGAAGGGACACCATTTCCCTCTAGCTGGTAAAGCTGTGTGGTGTACAGGCAAGGTCTTAGGCCTGACAGGCTTGGATGGCTTCTCAGTAGGCTTCGGGGTACGACGGTCGCACTCATAACAGGAGAGATGCTTGGCAATACACGCCTGCTTTTCAATGTACTCTATTAGAGCTGGAAGTTTGAACTTATGTTCCTCGCATTTCTTTACCCATCTCACTCTCAGTTGGTATGGGAGCTTTTCAACAATCTGCTTCATTGTTTCTTGAAGCTCTATTTGATGGTAGTTATTACCAAGTGCTGCCTTTACTGTCTTCAAACATGCAGCATAATTTTCCAGGCCATCAATATCACCTGCATTAAGCATCTGACAGGTCATTGTCGTTCTTGTATTTACGAAACAATATCTCCCAAGCACAATCATACCCAATGTCAGTGGGTAGATGGAAACAGTTCTCAATCAGGTTCTTGGGAGTACCATCTAAAGAGTTGTATAGCAGGGTCGTCGGTATTACACTCCACAATCCAGGTGAAAGAATTCTTCAACATGGAGAATTTGGTTAAGTCTCCACTGAACCACTCCAGCTTCATCTGTGGCAGCTGCATTCGTCGTGTTAGTTCTTGCTGACTAGCTAGTGTGCAATGAAGAGCCTTTACTATTTCAGAAGTTTGCAGATCTGCTTGTGATACATCTCGAGTTAAGGGAACACGTCTTGGCACAAAAGGCGTCGCATCTGGGACCAATGGAATTGAATGATGTTCCAGACCCTTCAGGTCATACGTCACACTGTGGACGTTCGTAGGATTCACATCTATTTCATGAACCCTGCTGATTCTCCCACTCTCATAGTGAGAATTTACATCACTTCTCCACTGCTCAATCCCTTTGACATCCAACTGGGCTGATGAGTCCATCTTCTCCTGTTGTGAAGTATTACTAGCAGCGGAACCAGCATATGAAGTTCCAACTTCAGACCGTGTTTCATACTCTACCTGTAGTTTATCACAGTCTAACTTCAGGCCGTTAATCTCTTCTTGGCTCTTGCGTTTAGCTGCAATTGCTTTGGCTTGCATTTCAACTGCAAGTGTTTTGGCTTGCATTTCAGCTTCAGCTGCAAGTGGTTTGGCTTGCATTTCCAAAGCCAATTCCTCTTCTAGCTGTTTTGCTTCCTCAGCTTGCTTAAGCTTTGCTTGCGCCTCAAGCAAGCGCACACGCAGCGCCGACTGGCTGGTCTTTGTTGAAGTTCTTGAAACAGATGACATGGTGACAGATGATAGAGGCCACAACAGATGATCCTTGCAGACACAAGGCTGACAAAGTCCACTTGACCCACGCTGGTGTTACTTGACCCAGGCTGGAGTATTCGTCAAACTATAGAACACTACATCACCAGTGCAGCTACGCTCTGAATATCGGCGTTTTACTAAGGGTGAAGTCAAACACTCTTCCTCTGGTTTGTTCATATATTCCATCAAAGAAGCGAAGTTTCACGCTGCAATCAAAAGCAGCTAAAAATATACAAAAAAACAATGTAAATATTCATGTAAATACAATATATATACTGTAAATATTATGTAAATACAAAATAATGTAAATGATGTAAAATACAATACAGTAATTCCACAGGTAAGATTCACTCAACATAAAAAATAAACTTACATTTTCCAGACGCCGATTCTAATACTAAATTCACAGATAACTACTGGTAGAAGTTGCTGTACAACCAGAAGCATTCAGCCTCCTAGCTAACAGCAACCCCGGTCACTTATTACTATGATGAGTACACTGGGCAGCTCAGCACATCACAAATACTGCAGAACCACAGCATGCACAAATTCCATGTGCTTTCCAGAGCCTGCCCACGCTGAACTAAACAAAGGCGGGCATAAATCGCGGCCTTTTGGGCAGATGCCAACAATAACAATAAATATTTTTCAGTACCAACTCAATACTTTTTTTTCATACAAAAAAAGGAAACAAAAAATGTTTACAGTTTTCCATTCAATAGATATATTTAATTCAAAATTGTGCACATATGTATATAATTAAATTACAAAAAAAAAACATCAGGCAATCCCGACGCTTGCTTGTCCCCTCATCCTTATCATCAAAAAAGAAAACGTGTAGCGCCAACTTAACTAGAAACGTAAAACGATGTGGCATATCCTACAATATATACTGTATATATATATATACATACATATATATATATATATATATATATAGATATATATATATATATATAATATATATGAATATATATAATTCATATGTATATATATATATATATATATGTATATATATATATATATATATATAATATATATATATATATATATATATTTAAATATATATATATATATATATACATATATATATATATATATATAGTGATACCTCTACATACGATCTTAATTCGTTCCAGAAACTGCTTCGTATATTAAAACGATCGTATGTTGGAGCAAATATTCCCATAAGAATACATGGTTATTTGATTAATTCGTTCCTCAGCCTAAAAACCCATAACTCCTTAATAAATGGCTACACATAATTAAACATAACATTAATACAATAGAGTATAATAATTATCTAAAAAAAGCATAATAATAAAGAAATAATAAATAAAAAAGGGGTTTTTATGTAACACTTTACCTTAGCGACAGGCCAGCGCAGGAGGAGATGGAAGATCTGCAAGGAGGTAGGGACGGTGACTTTGTACGATAACGTGTACGATAACTTACACTAACTTATACTACGTGAACTTTAACTTAAGTTAGCTTTTTTTTTTTTTCATTTTTATAATTTTATATTTTTTTTTTACATTTTTTTCTTTTCTTATTTTTAATTTTCATCACTTTCACTCGATTCAGTCTTCCTTTTCTTTGCTTCACTTTCTTTCTTTTCATCATGATCAATAGACCGTTTTAGAGATTTTTTAAAGTACTATCGAGTGAAAGTTGCTTGGTACGGCTTTTGAGGATTTTTCTGAAATGAGTTAAGCAAACATCATCGAACTGCGCAACAACACGGCAAACCTAAAGTTTCTGTGGGTGATGCTTCTCGATGAAATCAACCACGTGTTGATGATATGCTAACATCTGTTTTATTTCCGCCGTACCTAAGATTTGGCCTACCTCCTCTGTCTCCTCCGACTCACTCAACTGCACTTGGAACTCATCATGCTGCATGGCTTGCAGCTCCTTGAGTTCCTCAGTGGTGAGCTCTTCATGATGCTCATCGACGAGTTCGGTGATGTCATCTTCATCCACCTCCAGACCCATGGACTTGTTAAGGGATACAATCTCTTCGACGTCTTCCTCGGCGGCAAGCACAGGTTCGTTCTCGGAGCCAAAACCTTCAAAATCTCTGGGAGCAACAGCATCAGGCCAAAGCTTCTTCCAAGCTGAATTCAGGGTCCGACGAGTTACTCCCTCCCAAGCCTGATCTATGATCTTTAAGCAGTGCATGATATTAAAGTGGCTCCTCCAAAATTCACGCAAAGTTAAGTTGGTGCTTTGCGTGACATTAAAGCACTGCTTAAATACGTGCTTGGTGTACAGCTTCTTAAAATTAGAGATGACTTGCTGGTCCATGGGCTGGAGGATGGGGGTGGTATTCGGTGGAAGATACAACACTTTGATGAATTTGTATTCGTCGATGATATCATCTTCAAGTCCGGGGGATGAGCGGATGCATTGTCCAAACAAAGCAAGCGCTTCAAAGGTAAATTCCTCTCCTGAAGGTACTTCTTGATAGCAGGGCCGAAAACTACGTTTACCCATTCCACAAAGATATGCCTACTAACCCAAGCCTTAGAATTAGAATGCCATAAAACATGTAGCAGGTCTTTATTAATTCTATGTGCTTTGAATGCCCTAGGGTTTTCGGAATGGTAAACTAATAAAGGCTTAATTTTGCTGTCCCCGCTGGCGTTGGCACAAAGCGCAGGAGTCAACCGATCCTTCATTGGCTTATGTCCAGGCATTTTCTTCTCTTCGGCGATAATGTACGTTCGACTAGGCATCTTTTTTCAAAACAGACCGGTTTCATCACAGTTGAACACCTGCTGCTCTATGTAGCCTTCCGCCGCCACGATGCTTTCAGACTTTTTGACAAAGTCTTTAGCAACCTCGGTGTCCAAACTTGCAGCTTCTCCATGCCGAACATCTGAATGAATCCCGGTCCGTTTCCTAAATTTCTCGAGCCAACCTCGAGACGCCTTGAATTCCTCCGTCGTAGGATCGGCTGAACTCTCTCCCGCATCACCACCAGAGCCCGCCGCCTTCAAGTCACTGTAGATAGCGCTGGCCTTCTCACAAATGATCGTTTCAGTGATTGTATCGCCAACAATCTCCTTGTCCTTGATCCATATTATCAAAAGGCGTTCCATCTCTTCAAGGGTAGGGCTACGACGTTTGGAAATAATCGTGATCCCCTTCGAAGGTTTCACAGCTTTAATGGCTGCCTTCTGTTTTATTATCGTCAAAATCGTGGACATATTCTGGCCATATTGTTTAGCCAGATCGCTAACACGTACACCTCGCTCATGCTTTTCTATTATTTCTTGCTTAAGTTCTAATGAAAGCATTGACTTCTTCCTTTTCTCACCACTACTACTACTTCCTGAACCGAAACTGAGCTTTTTAGGACCCATGATTACGAAACACAGAAAACAACACGTGAAAAAGGAAGATGAAAAACACTGTTAATAACTGAGCGAATAGAGAACAACCACACGATGCGCACGAGATGAGAGGACTGATCAAGGTGACGCTCGATTGGCGTCCCTCCGATGTGCTGCCGTCTAGCGGCGTCAATAACAAACTACGGTTGACGCTTTCGAGAAAATTCCACGCGTACGCGTATTGTTTACTTCGTATGTTGAAGCAACAGTTCGGGTGTCGAGACAGAAATTTGGTCGAATTTTACTTCGGATGTTGGAAAATTCGCATGTTAGGACATTCGTATGTAGAGGTTCCACTGTATATATATATTTATATATATACATATATACATATATACATATATATATATATATATATAAATATATATATATATATATATATATATGTGTGTGTGTGTGTGTGTGTGTGTGTATGTGTGTGTGTGTGTTTGTGTGTATATACATATATAGCAGAAAGGCGAAGGAAAGCAGATACTTCAGCATTTTGACA
>NC_090748.1:53919527-53929527 GCF_036898095.1 Palaemon carinicauda | reverse complement strand
CTGATGAGGCTTGAAACTACTGAAGGTGTATCCTATTGGGTGGAGTACCCCATCACTTTCCTGCAGCAACACTCCTCCAGCACCTGTGTCGCAAGCGTCTACTTCTAAAGAGAAGGGTTTAGAAAAATTAGGACTGTGTAAGACTGGCTCACTACTCAAAAAATATTTTAAATGTTCAAATACTGCCTGACACCTCTCAACCTATTCATACTTCTTTTTAGCGCTGGTAAGACTATGTAAAGGGGCAGCTACTGAAGCAAAATTACGGTAGAACTTCCTGTAATATGAAACCATACCTAGAAATCTTTTAAGGGATTTCCTAGTCTTAGGTTCTGGATAGTTAAGAATGGCCTTAACATTTGCAGGTTTAGGCCTGACATTACCTCCACCCACAATATGTCCCAATTAAGTAACTGTAGCTTGACCAAAAACACATTTTTGTAAATTTATTGTTAACTGGGCTTCTCTTAATCTATCAAAGAGTATAATCAAACGTTTCAAAAGCTCTTCCCAAGAATTTCCTATCACCAATATATCATCTAGATATGCAAATACTCCCTCTAGACCCTGAATAGTGTAGTTAATTATGCGTTGAAATGTGGATGGGGCATTTGTTAAACCAAAAGGCATTACCTCATACTGGAATAACCCAAAAGGAGTTATGAAAGCCGATATAAGCTTGGCTCTAGATGTCAACTTCACCTGATAATACCCCTTGAGGAGATCTATCCTAGCTACATACTTTGCTTGGTATATAGAGTCTATAAGGTCATCTAGTCTATAAGGTCATCTAGACGGGGTAAAGGGTAGCTATCCTTAACAGTAGCAGAATTTACTCTCCTGTAGTCTGTACACAGTCGCAGGCTGCCATCCTCATTTGGTACCAATAGACAGGGAGACGCTCATTGTGACTTGCTTGGTTTTGCTAATCTGGCTCTCAGAAGATATTCCACCTCTTCTTTCATCACTAGTTTCTTGGCCGGGCTAATGCGATAAGGGTGTTGTCGTATGGGAGCAGTTCCTGGTAGAAGTTCGATGTACACTGACCTGGATTTTTCCCATAAAGTTTTCAGGTTTCTCGTCCTTGACCTTAACCAAACATTTTCAATTTCGTCTCCATAACCAGTTTCAGTATTCCTGGAATGATACCTTTTAAGCAGATTGCCTTGGATAATTTGAGTACTTTTCCTTCTATCAGGGGTTTCAATCACATGGGTATGGTTATTGACATTTTTAACTACTTTATATGGACCAAAGTATTTTGAGGAAAATTGAGATCCAGGGATAGGAAAATATGCTAACACAAGATCTCCTGGGTTGAACTTCATTATTTTAGTTTTTTTATCATAACTATTTTTCATTTCAATCTGAGCTTTGCTTAAGTTTTCACTGGCTATTTTACAAACTTTGGAAAATGTTTCTTTAAAGTTACTCAAATATTGTTGAACAGTTACAGTCTAATTAGAGTCTGGGGGCTTTAACAATTCATCTTTAATTAATGCAAGGGGTCCTCTTAATAATCTCCCATTTACTATTTCAAAAGGAGAAACACCAAGGGATTCCTAGGGGGACTCACGTATAGCAAATAACAAAAACTTTACTCCTTCATCTCAATCAAGATTGCTCTCTAAACAAAGCTTTTTTTTAACATACTTTTAAATGTTTGGTGCCATCGTTCAAGGACTCCCTGAGATTCCGGATGATATGCAGATAATAAGCTATGTTTTATATTTAATTCCTTAAGGATTTCTGAAAAGAATTTACTTGTGAAGTTAGAACCACTATCAGTTTGGATATCCTTGGGATCCCGTAAGTAGTAAAGAAACTTAAAAGGTGTTTAGCAATATTTTTGGCATATATATTCTTAAGTGGAATGGCCTCTGGAAAACGAGTACTGGGACACATAAGAGTTAATAAATATTGGTTACCACCTTTCGTCTTGGGCAAGGGTCCAACACAGTCTATTACTAATTTCTCAAAGGGCTCATGTGGAACTAATATAGGCTGTGAAGGGGCTTTAGGAATTACTTGGTTAGGTTTGCCAGCTACTTGGCATACATGACATGTCTTTATGAAATCTCCTACGCCTTTCCTCATATTAGGCCAATACAACTTATCAAGTATTCTATAGTGAGTTTTGTATTGTCCCAAATGACCACCTGGTCCATCATCTGCAATTTCCATTATATGAGTGCGTACTGAAGAAGGAGCAACAATTTGGTATTTCTCACTCTAGGTATCAAGATTTGAATAGTTAGAAGGACGGTAAAAACGCATTAGGATACCATTATTATGAAAAAGAAGGGGATTTATTCAAGGATTTTATATCAACAGCCTTATCATGCAAACAAGATGAGGATTGATCTGACCTCTGGGCAGCTATTGGTTTATCTCTAGACATTACTTTAGCTAAGAAATCACTATCTACTTCAAAGTCATTTACCTTTTCTTCTGTTTGGGACCAAGTGACTATATGGGTTGGGGCTTGTTCAAGATCTACCTTCTCATCATCCAACAAATGTTTGTCCAAAACTACCCTATCATCCACGGGGCTATCAGTAACAATTAAATTTGGTACAATTAATTCCCCAGCTAAATCATTACCCAATAGCAATGAAACTCCTTTTACCAGCAATTCTGTATTAATCACCCCTAATTCAACTTGTTTCTTGACACGGCATCGGCAATGGGATTCATTTTCCAAGGGATGTATTGAAGGGTGCAATTGTATTCAGCTACGCCGGAGAGATGTCGACGTTGACGGGCAGACCAGGCATCACACTGTCAAGTGAAGGCGTGCACCAGAGTCACGTGGTCTGTGCGAAGGACAAAGGGAGTACCTTCTAAGAAATGGCGAAAGTGAAGGACAGTCACGTGCACCGCCAGCAATTCACGATCGAAGATAGTATAACCCGATTCTGCCTTGGACAGTTTTTTGCTGAAGAAGTCCAATGAGCAGGGCGAGCCGTTGAACACCTGTTGGAGTACTGTACTAATAGCGACGTCGTTGGCATTGGTGGAGAGAAGGGGAGGGGCATGTGGGATGGGAAAAGTGAGAGCAGCAGCGGTTGATAGGGCATTCTTTGCATTGCAGAAGTCCGCTTCTTGAAGGGGACCACAGTTCAGGTCTTTTGACTTGCCCTTGAGGGTAGCAAGAGTGACAGCAATGGCTGGCAGAAAACGGTGACAATAGTTGATCATGCCCAAGAATTCCTGCAGTTCTCTGACAATCGAGGGCATGGGGAAGTTCTGAATGGCTGCTACTTCTCAGGGAGGGGATGGACTCCTTCAGGAGTGATGCGGTGCCCTAAGAACGACACTTCATTGACGCCAAAGGTACATTTGTCATACCAGACTACAAGGCTGTTTTGTTGCAGGCGGTCAAGCATGATACGCAGGTGACGGAAGTGTTCCTCTTTTGAGGAAGAGAACACAAGTATGTCGTCCACATAACATACGTAGAAGGGGAGGTCCACTAAGATGCTATCCATGAGATGTTGAAAAGTGGCCCTAGCATTACGAAGGTCAAAACAGGAGTAATTCAAGGTGTATGTACCGAACGGAGTGGTGATGGCGGTCTTGGGGATGTCTTCTGGGTTCATAGGCATCTGATAATACCCCTTCATGAGGTCGAGCGTCGAGAAAACCTTCGTTTTGTGCAGTTAGGAGGTCACGTCGGCGATGTTTGGGAAGGGGTAGTGATCCAGTTCTGTTTGCATGTAGAGGCACCTGTAATCCCCACAAGGACGGGAGGGAGCTGTCTTTTTTCAGGACGATGTGCAAAGGTGATGACCATGAGCTAGAGGCCTTTGGGCAAAGGCCCATTTCCTCCATTTCGATGAACGTCTGTTTGGCGGCTGCCAATCGATTCGGTGCCAGATGTCTGAATTTTGCGAAGACTGGGGGTCCCGTCGTCTTGATGTGGTGATAAATACTGTGCTTGGCAGGAGCCGTGGGCGTTTGGTGAGGTTCTGGATGGAAAACTTCCGGGTACAACTTGAGGAGGTGGGCGTAGGCATCCGTGGGTGTGCTAATGGGGAGAGCGAGGTTGGAGGGGGCTGGTTGAAGAGGTGTCGACAAGTACGAGTCTGGGTGAACCAATCGTTGGTGGGTGACATCGACCAGAAGGTGGAAATGAGAGAGGAAATCCGCACCGAGGATTGGCAATGTGACATCAGCAACGAGAAACTTCCAATCAAATTTACCGTTTCCAAACGATAATGTGAGTTTTTCGTAACTGAAGCTGGGTATCTCAGATCCGTTGGCAGCTACCAGGCAGACGTCAGCAGACTTAGACAGAATACGTCGTGTCCTAAAGAGTTCCCTTGGCAAAAGAGAATGACAAGCACCCGTGTCTAGCAAAAATCGCACGCCCGTTTCTGCATCAGGTAAAAAGAAAAGATTCGAAACACGAGAGGCCACCGCCACGAGCGATGGCCTACTTACACGTTTTTTGGCCACTGACAATCATTGGCACATTTCTTCGCGGCAGCCCTGAATCTGTAGTGGTAGTAGTAAAACTGCGGCCGATGGGCAGCAGTAAGTGGCTGTAGAAGTTTTTGGTTGGGGCGCGGGGTGATGGGTGGCTTTGTCGCCGCTCCGGCACGTCACGGGGTAGGCATGTATATCCTACGGCATTCACGTCAGCTTCGGTTGACGTTGAATAGGTGTCCTCTTCATTAGGAGTGGAGGCATTGATGGAGGTCTTAAAGGTCGTGAAGCGGCTGTCCATAAGGGCATCGGCTTTGGTCATCAAGTCCTTTATGGGTAAACAATCAACATCGGGTATGGCAGCGCGTACAGGTTCGGGTAAACGGCGTACCCAAAGGGCACGAAGTAGGTTCACCTCACAAGGAGAGCCGTCTGTGGCAGGTTGCAGGTGAGCGATATTGTTCATTTCCTTAAGGGCGAGTGCAGCCCTTTGGTCCCCCAACGGTTGTTAAGAGAGCTGAAAAAGGTTTGCTATACGGGCGGCTGGCGACGGCGAGTACTGCTGCAGAAGGTATGTTTTGAGGGCCTCATACGCTTTTGGGGTGTCTCCTTGTTCACAAAGCCAGTCAGAGATTTCCGGGAAGGTGTCCTCAGGTATCACCGTGAGAACATAATCTGCTTTGGTGGTTGAACGAGTCACGCCCTTCATGCGGAACTGGATTTCTGAGCGCTAAAACCAAGTAAACGCCTCTCCCCTGGCAAACGACGAAAGTTTCAATGGGGCGGCGCCAACTTCTGTGGAGTCCGCCATAGTACCAATGACGGGGGTGGTGGGGGGGGGGGGGGAGGCGGGAGGAGCGAGTCAACTTCCGGGGTCACCAATGTGACGGGTCGACAGAGGCTGTGACTAAAAAGGCAGGATGAAAGCAACTGAGTAACTTTATTACAGAACATCAGTTTATATTTACATCAATTCCGGGCAAGAAGGATATAACATATAACATGCTGTTTCCTCTTCAACCAACAACCGTTTCTGTTAACATTTAACGATGAGAAAAACAGACAAGTTGATTCAGGTCGTTATCAGTGCGAGGGGAGAGCGAAGATACACAGGAGACTATATACAAAAAAGAGAAATGGCATTTCTATATACAATCGTGTGACACACGGTTGGTACTGCTCGTTTCTGAAAAAAGTATTTTTTACATATGGCAGTGATACATACACTAGTCTTTTGGGAACCTCAGGACATTTATATTTAGGCTGAAAAATATCATTAAGAAATTTATCAACAATTTTGTCATAGAGGTGTGAAAGATAACAATTGTATGTAAAATGGGTTTTTTTAAAAAAGATTTCTTTATGGAAGCCATGCCAGTTCGAACATAAGGAATATGCTCTAAATAAAAGGGTTTGAATAGAGTTAATCTTGAATAATTTCGAACTGCTAAAAAAATTAAGAGCCAGACCAGTGTATGTCTCTTTTCTAAAAATATCTGTAAGAAATCCTCTATTTGAGCGTGAAATATCTATGTCAAGGAATGGCAACTGGTTATCTTTTTCTATTTCCATGGTAAACTTAATGTTTGGGTGAATTCTATTTACATATTCTAAAAAATTGTCAGCATGGGATTTTTCTCTACATAGTAAAAAAAAAAAGTATCGTCAACGTATCTCTTATAGAAACGTGGATGAAATGCTTCCGGACATTGTCCAAGGTATATTTCCTCCAAGTGGCTCATGAATATATTGGAAAATGTAGGACCCAAAGGTGACCCCATACAAAACACTAAAAGATGAACCTGAACTACTGTATATAATTATTGATAAGACGGTTTGGACAACATACCTTTATCTTTGAGTAGTTTTAATGTGTGGTTTATTTTATCTTCACCTTTAAAAATTAGGCCATATTGGAGATCACCAACTTCCAAAAATTTACTGGAGTCTGATAAAACATTAATCATTTTCTGGATATAGTCATTGCGGTTAAGAATAACAACGCCTTTACCTTTATCTGGTATGCAAATAACAATATTCTTGTTCCGAGAGAGTGTCTTTAACTCTGTAAAATCATCTTGTTTAAAAAAGGGAAACCAATTAGTGACTTTCAAAGAGGGAAACACCCTATGGGAAATATCATGAATTGACTGTTGGGTTGCTTTTAAGTTAATGTGTACAGGAAGATTGCCAATGCAGTGAAAAAAAAAACGTTCAAATTGTAGAAAAAATTGATAAAAGTTAGGTTTAAAATTTGAAAGGCAAAAATCAAGTCCTAAGGAAAGTAAAAATTCTTTTTTTAGACAGAACGTAGTCAGAGTAATTAAAAACAACATCCTTAGGCTTTTTAAAAACATATTTTACATGCAATTGTTATCCTTCACACCTCTATGAAAACATTGTTAATAAATTTCTTAATGATATTTTTCAGCCTAAATATAAATGCCCTGAGGTCCCCAAAACACTAGTGTATGTATCATTGCCATATGTAAAAAATGCTCTTTTCAGAAACCAGCTCACCGCTGCCCTCAGGACTGTATCCCTAAGTCTATATTAAAAAAAAAAAAACTTTAAATATTGGCAAACATTTCAGGCTCAAAGACACCCTCCCGGAGTTGATGCGGTCCTTTGTTGTTTACAAGTATACTTGTCGTCCAAAATGTAATTTTGGAAGCTATATTGGTTCTACCCGACGATTACTGAAGGTCCACATCGATTCCCATAGGGGTGTCAGTCATTGCACTGGTTCCATATTAAAATCCCAAGAATTTTCCTTAATAAGAAATCACTCAAACTCATGTAAAACTCATATCCAATACAACCATTTTGAAATTCTTTCCCAAACATCCGATCGCCTTCCACTCCTTCACTTGGAATCTCTTTACATCAAGAAACTGTCTCCTTCCTTAAATAATTAAACCACCTCCACACCATTACATATTGCCTAACTACCATTACCTATCATCCCTTGTTGATATGTTTTGTTTTGTTCGTAGTTAAAGCATTTTCTTCAAGAGATTTCTTAAATATTCTTACAGTTTTCAGCCACATCTCTTGACAGTAAGTTCGACCATTCATTTATATATATGTATATTTTTGTTTTATGACATTCTATTTTGATCACAAGTGTTTTCATTATCATAATTGTAAAGGACCTCAGTAAGCCACATGTTTTTATATACCGTCTAGGTTTCTGTATTTTTATTTTTTTAACTGTTTTTAATATTTTTTTATACCAAAGCAATTTTAAGCAAAAAATATATCATTAATTTCTAATGTAAACATAATTTCGTGTTTTATGTAGCCCTGATAATGGGAATGGATTCCCGAAACGTTGGTGTAGAATAAATATGTAAGATGATCCGAAGTCTTCTTGCTTTCCTATTCATACTCATATATATATATATATATATATATATATATATATATATATATATATTCACGTATGTATATAGAGTATATATTTGAATATATGCACGCACACACATATATATATATGTATGTATATATATATATATATATATATATATATATATATATATATATATATATATATATATATATATATATATATATATATGTGTGTCTATGTATGTATTTATGCACACACATATATATATATATATATATATATATATATATATATATATATATATAAACACACACACATATATATATATATATATATATATATATATATATATATATATATATAGGCCACAGTTGTAGAAGAAGGAAACAATTAACAATACACCTTCTTTGCCATTTCATAGTATTTTTTTCAGGTGTTATACCCCTTTTGGAAAAACTAGATATAAGTGTAGTGCTTAACTATAATTGTACCTTCAAAAACATGTTGATTAAGAATAGTCCTGGAAATGATAATATAGTATATAGTATTACTTGTTTAGAATGTAACTTATTTTATCTCGGCCAAACATCCAAAGGTATTTCAGTCAAATTAAAACAGCATAAAGTGGCTGTATCAAAGGGTTCTCTTAATAATTCCTTGGCCTCCCACTGGTTAGGATCTAGTCAGAGACTAGTAGAATCCATGTAAATGACTATACCCACAGGAATATTACTGAATCTGCGAAGCCACTTGGACAGCGGACACACCTGCATGTAAGGCAGAAAGGACCAAATCTTTTGCCCGCCTCATGACCGTCATAGCCCTACCTTCAAAAATTATGACTTTATTATCCTTTCATCCTAAGGAAATATAAACTCTACATTAGGAAAGACATATATTTATAAAATATTCTATCAATACAACCTACAGAAAAAAGCAGTTATAAACTCAATTAAGCTCAAAATAAGCTTTCAGGCTTGAAATAAGCTTTTAGGCTTGAAATAAGCTTGTAGGCTTGAAATAAGCTTTCAAGCTCGAAATAAGCTTTTAGGCTTGTAATAAGCTTTAAGGCTCGAAATGAGCTTGTAGGCTTGAAATAAGCTTTAAAGCTCGAAAAAAGCTTTTAGGCTTGTAATAAGCTTTTAGGCTCGAAATGAAGAAGGCTTGAAATAAGCTTTCATGCTCGAAATAAACTTTTAGGCTTGAAATAAGCTTTTAGGCTTGAAATGAGCTTGTAAGCTTGAAATAAGCTTTTAGGCTCGAAATAAGCTTTTAGGCTTGATATAAGATTTTAGGCTCGAAATAAGCTTGGAGGCTCGAAATAAGCTTTTAGGCTCGAAATAAGCTTTTAGGCTTGAAATAAGCTTTTATTCTCGAAATAGGCTTGAAGGCTTGAAATAAGCTTTTAGGCTCGAAATAAGCTTTTAGGCTCGAAATAAGCTTGTAGGCTCGAAATAAGCTTTTAGGCTTTAAATAAGCATATAGGCTCGAAATAAGCTTGTAGGCTCGAAATAAGCTTTTAGGCTCGAAATAAGCTTTTAGGCTTGAAATTGGCTTTTAAGCTCGAAATAAGCTTTTAGGCTTGAAATAAGCTTTTAGGCTTGAAATAAGCTTTTAGGCTTGAAATAGTCTAAGCTCCAAATAAGCTTTTAGGCTTGAAATAAGCTTTCAGGCTTGAAATAAGCTTGTAGGCTTGAAAAAGGCTTTTAGGCTCGAAATAAGCTTTCAGGCTTAAAATAAGCTTTTTGGCTTGAAATAAGCTTGTAGGCTTGAAAAAGGCTTTTAGAATCAAAATAAGCTTTCAGGCTTGAAATAAGCTTTTAGGCTAGAAATAAGCTTTAAGGCTTGAAATAAGCTTGTAAGCTTGAAATGAGCTTGTAGGCTTGAAATAAGCTTTTAAACTCGAAATAAGCTTTTAGGCTTGAAATAAACTTTTAGGATTGAAATAAGCTTTTAAGCTTGAAATAAGCTTTTAGGCTCGAAATAAGCTTTTAGGCTTGAAATAAGCTTTTAAGCTTGAAATAAGCTTTTGGGCTTGAAATAACCTTTCAAGCTTGAAGTAAGCTTTTAGGCTTGAAATAAGCTTTTAGACTTGAAATAGGCTTTTAAGCTCGAAATAAGCTTTTAGGCTCGAAATTAGGTTTTAGGTTTGAAATAAGATTTTAGGCTTGAAATAGGCTTTTAAGCTTGAAATAAGCTTTTAGGCTTGAAATAAGC
>NC_090748.1:53912027-53914527 GCF_036898095.1 Palaemon carinicauda | reverse complement strand
GGGTGAGTCATGTGCAATCTTAATTTTCCTTTATTAAAGGAATCTATATTCAACTGCGAATTCTCTTTGTGCTTATTCCGTTTTCTTTCAGAAGTTCTCGGGAAATATCTTTGTCACATTAACTGTCTTGATATCATCATTTTGGGAGGACTTTGTTATAATCTACAACATATCTTTATTGTATAGTGCATATGCGTTTACGCAGTGGACGTCTGTATTCATATAGAGATTTTGATAGGATCGCAAGGAATTGTAGAGATAGGAAAAAAAATTAAAGTAAACATGACGCCTCCTGTGAATCCTAGTAACCCCACTCCCGGACCCAGTAACCCCATACCCAGTACCCCTAGACCCATTGTTACTCTAATGAGTGCAAGATCAGCTATCCTTCCTTTTCAAGGTCGGGTCAATGGGTTCTTACCTCAGAATGTCGAGTCATGGATCTCGTCAGTAGATGCTCATTTAAACGCAAAACGCATCACAGACCCATCTGTACAATTACAAGAAGCTAAAAGTTTCACAGATTTTGCTAAAGGAGATGCAAGCGCGTATCTTAGGGGAGTCTCTTTTCAAGAAGCAGTTACATGGGACAATTTCAAAGTTAGGCTACGTGCAATATATGGTGGTGAGGAAGCTTTAGACATAGTTTTGACATTAAGAAATACACTTAATCAAGCCTCTATGACTCAGCTTAATGTTATAGAACAGGCGGCTCTCCCTGCCGACAGGCTGAATGAATATCAGGATATTTTAGGTAATTCCACATGGGTTACAGGAGATGATATCGGCGTGAAAAATTTCTTACGGCTAATGTATTTAACTTGCATGACAATTATGTTGCCAGAAGCTTTAGTGCAGTGTTTTGATGAAAAGCTAACGTCCGAAAGTACGGAACTAGATGTATATGAACAGATAAAGAAACACATGTCTAAGTGTACTGACCTTGATCCCTTGCTTACTCAAGTTTTTGCAAAAAATGAAACTAAGCCACAACAAGTAAACATAGTTAATAATAATCAAGCTGCAGGGATGACTTGTTATAATTGCAGACGTCAAGGTCACTTGATTGCAGACTGTAGAGCGCGATTTTGTTCAATTCATAACAGTTCAACCCATTCATATAGTCGATGCTACTCGCGTAATCAACAACAGAATCCTAGAAATACGCTGACAGTTCCCTATGGAAATAAAAAGAAAAATCATCAGTTTAATAAAAAGAAACAGGTGAACAGCAATGTAGTTCAAAATCAAAAACAAACAAATAATGCTTCATGTTACTCTGTTCCTGGGCTGTCTAGCCAGAACTAGCAAGGTCAGACGAATTTTCAGAATGTGCAAAGCAAAGCAAATACCACAGTTAACTCCAATGGGGAGAGAGTGATGTTGGGTCATTCATATCAACATCTTTTGTATTAAATAATCCATTTAATAATTTATCAGATCATTGTGAGGCAATAGATTTTCCTATGAAACACACAGCCGAATCCAATAAATCAGTGCAGGTTCCTGTAGATTTGCAACAAATTCACGCAATAATAAGCCAAAATGAGTTACGACCAACATTATATGCTGTAAATTTAGAACACCTATCCTTCACATTATTTTTTGACTCTGGTAGTCCACGTAATATCATGGATTTAAGGACTCATCACTTGTTATTTTCGAACTTCCCTATAGAGAAGTCCGGAGTAAGGCTCTCGGGTATAGGAAATAATGAATTAAATGTAATAGGAGTAACTCATGTTCAGTACAAGGTTGGTAAGCGCACGTTTGCCGATACCTTTATCGTTGTAAAAAACATTGATATATATCCAGCTGTAATTATAGGATACCCATCTATGGGCACTCAAAACATTATCTTAGCCCCTGCCAAACACGGCATGTATATCAAAGGAAAATTCTATAAGTCTTCTAATACCTTAAAATCAGTTTTGGATAAAAAGGAGACGACAAATAAAACAGTAACTTACGTTGAAGAATTAATCACTTATCTCATGAATAAAGAAATAATATACACGACCCAACAGAATTCTCGTTCCCCCGTTATATCATCTTGCACGCAATCTATCGAGCCGAACGTATAACTTCGAATATATTAGTGCGAGTAAAGAAAACTGTGCCGGGATCTGAAATATTAATCCTTTCCGACACTTTGAAAACTAACGGATTGTCCGTCACACAAGCTATTTATACAGTCGGCTCACAACAACAATGTAATATTGAAGTGCGTAATCATTTGAATACCACTTTAGTAATTCACAAAAATCAACATATCTTGGATGTGGAAGTCTATAAACATCGCATTTTTACCGTCGCTGAGATCAATCACGCTCAATCAGTTGCGGATGATTCCCTTTTGTAAGCTATAGAAATTAAAATCAATAAAGACATTCAAGAAGAGGAAATTCAGCAGAAATATTTTGGTCTTTTAAATAAATATCATGATGTTTTCTCCACTACGGATGGATCCTTAGGTAAAAGGGATGTCATAGAACACCAA
>NC_090748.1:53894527-53902027 GCF_036898095.1 Palaemon carinicauda | reverse complement strand
CCCAATTTGCATCCTTTATCTATTTTTACAATTTCTTCCAAAATATGGTCAATATACAATTTAAATAGAAAAGGAGAAAGTATACCTCCCTGTCTAACACCAGTATCTATATAAAATATTTCCCTTTACTCCCATTCCATAAAACTCGTGCTCTTTGGTTTCTCAGGCAATTCATTAGAAGTAGAACAATATCTGGTGGTACATTTCTTTTAATCATTATATCACCCAACAAGAAATGATTAACAGTATCAAAAGTCCTAGAAAGGTCAATGAACAGGCCAAAAGCTTTTTCACCCATTCTTGTGTATCTGTTTATTATTTCCTTAAAAAGTAAGCATGCATCACTAGTGGAAGTTCCCTCTTTAAACCCAAACTTCAATGAATTAAAACTAATTTTTTCTTCCATAACATCTAAAAGATGCATTTCAAAGAGTTTCAAGATAAGTGACGACTGCATCACCGGACGGTAGTTCGATGATTCAGAAACATTTCCTTTTAGGTCCTTTATTGTAGGATTAATATCCCCGCCAAGTAATTCCAGAGGAAAGTAACAATAACCATAACAGGCGTTCATAAAATCACACAACAAACTCAAAAACTGATCACTACCCCCTTTCAATAAAATAGCATGAATTCCGTCATGACCAATTCCATTCTTAAGTTTTTTAATCAACCTTTTTAACGTATCTAATGATATCTTAATGATGAATTTTCTGTTATTTATCCAATATTCATTTAATTTCAATAATAGCTCATTTTCTGGGAGTTCATTTGAACTGTTTAAATCAAACGATAGAAATTTATTATTAAAAATCTGTATTATATTTTCTATATTATTTTCCCCATCAATTATTTCTGATTGTTTCGCTTTGTTATTCTTTTTCCTTACATCCCCCCAGAATTGTTTCATATCTTTGTCCTCAAATTTTTCTTGAATCGATAAAGACCTCTCAGCAAATTCATTTCTCTTACATTCATTTAATGCCTCTTTGAATATTTTGCGACTTCCCCTCATTTGATCGAAATCTGGGCCAGCATGTATTTTTCCTGACCGCAACCACTTTAAATATTCCATTCTGGCAGTTTTGTATTTACATTTTACATTACGATTCCATCCAAGTATTACTTTATATTTACATTTTCTCTTCATTGCCCTTGAGTAAAGAGAGCTTTCCTCTTTTACAGACATTGCAAGTGCAGAGTAAAAACAATCAATTTCCCTGAGATGTTTACAATCTCTACAATTCAAAGAACAGCAGTCAAATGATGCATTACTTACAAAGTTACCCACTCTAGACATCACATTTGCTCCAATAAGACAAAGTTCATTTGAAGAAAGTTTATCCCAGTCAACATAGTACCTATTTTTTCCGTCTTCAGGACCTAAATATGATGGTGTACAAGGACTTCCAGCATCAACAACCACTTCAGCTTCTACTGGCAAATGGTCCGAACTAGTTATATCATACAATACTCTGATATTCTTCACATAGGTATCATTTTCCTTTCTCCCAACTATATGGTCTAACCATTTGGTATAGCTACCCCCAAAGGACAAAAATGTGAAAGTAAAGTCATCCAGAGCACACACATCAAAACATTCAAGTTGATTATCTTTCATAAAATCCATCAAGTGATTCCATGAGCGACCAGAAAAAGGGTCTGCATTAAAATCACCAATAAAAAATATAGAATCATATCTAATCTCAGTCAAAATATATTCAAGATAACTAAGTGAAGCCAAATAATCATTCAGTCTCTATTCTACAAATATCACTTCGGATATATACATTTACAAACACAAGTAATTTTTGGTTATAAAGAACGGACATTACAATAAAATCCTTCTCTATAATAATCTTTTAGATATGAAAAGAAGAACTCTTTTTCCAAAGACAAGCTAACCCACCCTCACACCTACAGGAAAAAGATTCAATAGCTTTCTCCGAATAGACTGCCGGTGACCCTATTACTTCATAATGCTCATCAATAAACTGTAAATCACCAAGTCTGTTTTCTGTAACAAATGTTTCTTGTAAAAATATAAAGTCATACTGACTTACTGTAAGCTCTCTGACCAGATCAATATTTTTCGCCAGAGAGCAAAGGTACAAATATCAATAATGATATAAAATAAACAAATGGTTACAGTAATAATATAAAAAATTTGACTTATTGTCTCTTTTTGTAATATTTGTTTACTATGACCCCTTCAGGCCATGACTCTGAGTCAAATAAGTTTTCCCTTTCGTCTAAATTCACTGTTAGTTTAAAAGCTTTGCTCTCTGACCTGAAGATTTCCAGTTCTTCTATCTTAATAACATTTATATCAAAGACTTCTTTAACAAAACTTTTAATATCATTTCAGTCAACTTCTGTATCCACTCTTCCAACAAAAACATCAACAGTTTTTTTCACTCCTTTGAACGAGTGGTGACCCGTTTTTTTAACACCAGTCACTTTAAAATTTCGTTGTCTACGATTCTCAACTTGACTGTTTCTCTGAGTTTTTGCTGTAAGTTTAGGTTTATTATTCTTTCCAACGACTGTCCAACCCTCTTCTTCACTTCTTCGACTATCTGCATCTTCTCTGTAGGCTGAAAGAATCTCGTCAAGGTCTCGGCCCTGTCCAGCAATTCCTGAACCAGAAGATGAACCATTCTGTCCCTCAACAAGGTTGTTTTCAGTAGAATTTGACATGTCTTTTACGTTGTTTACAGCTTTTCTTGAGTTATTTTTGGATGGCCTAGATGCAACTGCTGAGTAAGATAAACTGGTATTATTATCTTTTTCCCCGATACAAACCCTCTTGGGGAGAGATCCCTCTCCACTGACCGACATCCTGAAAGATTGCACATCCTGCAATAGCTCCATCTCATCGGATAAATCATTTGCGGCTTCATTTATACCTTTGACGGCACAGCTGAATTCATTCTTAAGGTCTTTGACATCTTTCCTCACTTGTCTCACAGAATCTGCAGTATTTATTACCTCAGATCTAATATCGACAAACTTCGGTAACACTTCATTTATTTTATTTACGTCTTCCGATAATCTTAATATCAGTGGGGCAATAAATTCCATACCAATGGGAGGCATTCCTTTATAGCTCTCACACACAAATTTCATTCTCTTGTTTGAAGCAATTACCTCTTCACTGTATTCCAATACATCCTTTAAGTCTTTTCGTTTTTTCCCTGGGTCCCTCCTCCAAACAAGGTCCTTATGAAGAATATTTGCAAGCTCGGATTTCGCAGTCTTGATGTTTTCATGGGAATAAAAACAATCAGCTACATCCAATAAAGTTTCTTTGGTAAAATCATTTTTGGCAGAAGTTATAAAACAAAGAAGGTTGTTCATGATTATTTTGTTATCCATAACATTAAACGTAACCTGCTCCAAACATAAACAAACACCATTTGTTAGTAGTTCACCATCTACGGAGAGCTTAAAATGCGCATGCGCAAACCAGGAAAAAAATTTTTCATAGATAGTTGACCAAATCCACAATTCTTAAATTGAAATTTTTCACTCCATCAGTCTCTATAAGAGTATCACTATGCACTCATATTAATCACTACACATTTAAATATCCGTTTGTAGCACCATTTGCTTGTAATAAGGCATAATACATCCAAAAATGGTTAAAAGGTGAGGAGCACAATACCAGATTATGTAAACCCAATGGCGGAGTAGTATATTTGGTACTAAGAAAGAAAATACGTAATCTAGTAAGAAAAGGGGGGAAGTTGGAACCCCTTTGGTGTGGCCCTTACAGGTAAACATAACTTAGAGTTATACTTTGTCAATAAACATAAGTACCTTTGTTAAAAAGTAATTAGTTGGCTACACACACTAACACACACACACACATATATATATATATATATATATATATATATATATATATATATATGTGTGTGTGTGTGTGTGTGTGAGTGTGTGTGTGTGTGTGTGTGTGTGTGACCCATCCCCACAAAACTCGTGATAAGTCGGAAGACATGTTAACGAGATATAATGAAAATCAAAAGATTAGGTATTTCTGGACCATTTTTAGGTTTAAGTATCATAGTATTGTCCTAGGTTTAGTCTTTCATATTACAGTAAAATCAACATTTAAATCCAATTAAAAATGCTTTAATTTGCTTTTTGTGACCTATAGTTATATGTTTACAATGATGTCATAATATCTTTTCTACAGGACAGATGAAATAGATGAAAAACAGAGAGTGACATTAACACCAACAACTGAAGATGGAGTCCCATTAAAAGCCAAGGTCCTTTAAGAACAACTAAGGCCATATTTGAAATCAACCAATGAGTGTCAGACCATCGAGAACCAGGAAATCAATATTAAAACAGTTCAGCAACCAATTCATTCGCTTTTCCCTGGAAAGGTAACTACATGTTCAGAAGATTTTACTTGGGTAGAACGCTGTAGTGAACTGCCACTCCAAACAACAAAACAAAAAGCACCAGTGCATAAAAACCCCTCCAGTCTATGTGAAGAACTTCAAAAAGATGGAACCTGGCTGACTGATGAGCACCTAGATCATGCACAGGGCCTGCTAGCCTCGTCATTTGCAAACATTGATGGACTTCAGTCAGTTTGCATTTTCGAAGCAAAACAACTGAAAAAGGTTACCGCAGCAACAAATTTATTTGTTCAGGTGCTGAATCTGACTGGCAACCACTGGATAGCAATAAGCAACCTTCTAACAGGAGAGCAAAACGAAGTAGAAATATATGATTCAATTCAATGTCATTATACAGTCACCACAAAAAAAAAAGGAAAAAAGTTAAGCAAACAAGTTGCAAGCATAATCAAAAGCTCTTCACCTTTTCTCACATTGAAATGGGCCGATATAAAGAAACAAACAGGATCCGCAGATTGTGGGCTGTTTGCCATGGCCAGTGCCACCAGCTTCTGCTTTGGTCAAGACCCACGCACACAAGATTGGCAGCAGAAGCACATGAGAAAGCATGCCAGTGAGTGCTTTGTCAATAACACCATGACACCGTTTCCAACCACTGGCAAAGAAAGACCCCACAATAAATGTTTCAAAGAGGAAAAGTTTGAACTGTTCTGCCACTGTAGACGTCCAGACACGGGCAGTTTTATGGTACAGTGCCAAAAATGTAATGGTTGGTTTCACAGGTCATGTGAAACAGTTCCTCTGATGGTAACACCAGAAACACGATTTTCATACAAAAATTGCAAAAACTAACCTTGTTATGGTTTTATCTGTATTAATCAAAATCATACATTGAGATCTGTGATCAACTTTATAAGTTAATGGGTATTTTTTGTTGTGATATTCATATTAGAATGGTACTATATTGTTCTGTATATTTTTCAGTTCAATAAATATTTAGGGCATGTTTTATATTCTGCAATTTCAGATGTAATTTTTTTTGCATCGTAGTAAAATCTAGTCAGTGTTATTGTACATTTTGATATGCATATGTTTTGTGTTCAGTAATTTATTTTTTTATTTCTACATCATATGCAGAAAAATATCAGTTGATTGTATATCTTTATAAATTATGAATCAAGATTTTTCTAAGTATATGCAGCAAGGTCTGATGGTGCTCAGTGAATTGAATAATAATAATGAAAACCCTATTCTGTAAATAAAAACTACTGAAATCATTCAATTTTGAATTTTTTTTTATTTATTTATAATACTGTTTAGCTAATCAATGAAAATGTAATGCATTTTTTTCTGCAATAATAGATACACTTTTTTTGTATCAAAGTAAAATCTAGTAAATATTTTGTAATTCTTATGTGCTTTTTGGTATATTTACATCAAGCTGAATAACTTGTGTTCAGTGATTTTTTAATATCTGCTTCATATGCAGGAAAATATCAGCTGATTATATATCTTTATAAATTATGAATCAAGATTTTTCTATGTATATGCAGCAATATAAACTTTTTATGTAAAAAAAAAAAAAAAAAAAAAAAAAAAAAAAAAAAAAAAAAACAGCGGAAATTATTCAATTTTGAATTTGTTATAATTTATATTTTTATATATATATACTATTTTGCTGTTCAATGCACATTTCATTTTGCAATATCAGATGCAGTTCTTTTTGTTTCATAATAAGTATTCTGTAATTTTATATGCTTTTTTATACTTTTATATCAAGCTGATGAGTATTTTATGAGTAACATGTGTTCAGTGATTTTTTAGATATGTTTCATATGCTGAAAATTATCAGTTTATTCTATATCTATACTATATGAACCAAGATTTTTCTTTGTATATGCACCAATGACTGATGGTGCTCTGTGAATTTAATAGGTCAGAATTTGTCTGTGAATAAATTTTAAAAATTTTCATTTTAGGATTTGTTTATAATGTGTATAGCCATAATGAAAGAGTAAAAAATGATGGGTGGTGATGAATTGTGATCTTTGTGTATAGGAAGAAAAATACGAATCTGAAAATATATCATGTATATTACTCCCCTGCCTATTGGTTGAAATACATGTAAGGACCCATTCGCAATGCCAAATTTATTTTTTTTCCCCCAGTTGAAAAATTTAACCCCAATTGTATCCATAGTTAACTAACAAATGCCTCTGAAAATAAAAAATGAAAGATCAATTAAAAATTCACTACTTTCAAATGTTTAAAATTACTATGAAATTGGTAGACAAAGACATAGACATCCTATAACCTGTTTCTGACCATATAAACACACACATTATAATATATATATATATATATATATATATATATATATATATATATATATATATATATATATATATGTGTGTGTGTGTGTATATATATATATATATATATATATATATATATATATATATATATATATATGTATATACATACAGTATATATATATATATATATATATATATATATATATATATATATATATATATCATAATATGTTCCCATGTCTGGAAACCACAATATAATATTATATATATTGCGGCTGGCAAGTTATACAACCTCTCAAATTCCAAACTCACCTGTTAGTTTTTACATTAAATCTGTTACATTTGAAAATATTAATACCCCAGCTCTGAGACGGTTAACTATCTGCCAGACAGCAATATATATAACACTGTGTATCCAAAGATCTCTTAAGTACACTCAAAACATAACTGGGTAATTATTATCATGGTCTCTTGAACCAAACTCTTACTTCGATTTGTTAACAGGATACGAGCGAGTATGAAATAAACACTGGTGATTGAAATGATACACTCTTTAAAAAATAGATATATTCTATATAAATTACAACACTTTGAAAAGAATTTACATATAAAGAAAAGAATATATAAATCACTCGAAATATTTAGTCTGAAAAAAACTTCTATTAAGACAAGAATGTTACTCGCTGAAAATTATATAATCATTTGACTTGAAATAGTAAATCTGTATAAAACCTTATACTAAAATAAAAGAAATAATTACACTCTAAAAATAATATAATCATTTGACTCAAACTATTAAATCTGCATAA
>NC_090748.1:53884527-53889527 GCF_036898095.1 Palaemon carinicauda | reverse complement strand
GCGAAATAAGGAAGTTATAGGCACCTCTTACTGAAGGACAACATGCAGAATAATGAATCCAAAGACCAAAATATAGAACCTTTCCTTCTTAGCTTATCGACACCTCTAGGGAAAAAGGCGCAGTAATCGGCCTACGCCAGAGATAGTATAGCATTGAGCATGGGTAATATTATTATTATTATTATTATTATTATTATTATTATTATTATTATTATTATTATTAGCCAAGCTACAACCCTAGTTGGAAAAGCAAGATGCTATAAGCCCAAGGGAAAAATAGCCCATTGAGGAAAGGAAATACGGAAATGAATAAACGATATAAGAAGTAAAGAAAATTAAAATAAAATAGTTTAAAAACATTAGCAACATTAAGACAGATATTAGATATGTAAACCATAAAAGGATTTATGTGAAGCCTGTTAAACATAAAAACATTTGCAGCAAGTTTGAACTTTTGAAGTTCAACTGATTCAATTAGCCGATCAGGAAGATAATTCCACAACTTAGTCACAGCTGGAATAAAACTTCTAGAGTGTTATGTAGTATTGAGCCTCGTGATAGAAAAGGCCTAACTATTAGAATTAACTGCATGCCTAGTATTACGAACAGGATGGAACTGTCCAGGAAGATCTGAATGTAAAGGATGGTCAGAAATATTAAAAATCTTATGCAACATGCATAATGACTGACAATGCCAGAGATTAATATCTAGATCAGCAATAAGAAATTTATTAGACCGTAAGTTCCTGTCCAATAAATTAAGATGACAATCAGCAGCTGAAGACCAGACAGCAAAACAATACTCGAAACAAGGTAAAATGAGAGAATTAAAACACTTCTTCAGAATAGACTGATCACCAAAAATCTTGAAAGACTTTCTCAATAAGCCAATTTTTTGTGCAATTAAAGAAAACACATACCTAACATGTTTCTCGAAAGTAAATTTGCTGTCGAGAATCACACCTAAATTTTCAAAAGTCATACAAAGTTAAAGAAACTTTATCAATACTGAGATCCGGATTTTGAGGAGCCACGGTCCTTGACCTACTCACAATCATACTTTGAGTTTTTTTAGGATTCAACTTCATACCCCATAATTCGCACCATGCACCAATTTTAGCTAGATCTCTATTAAGGGATTCACCAACCCCAGATCTACATTCAGGAGATGGAATTGATGCAAAGAGAGTAGCATCATCTGCATATGCAACAATCATACGAACTTCCTTACCATAATTAAGGGATTTCTGTACAGCGCTGGAGATTGTAAGAAGGGCATCACATACTCCAAGGCCTTTACGAAAACTAAATTGCAAACTAGGGAACAGATGATTACCTTCAGCAAACCTATTAAGACGTTTTGCCAAAAGGCGTTCAAAAACTTTAGATGATATGGGAGTTATTATTATTATTATTATTATTATTATTATTATTATTATTATTATTATCATTATTATTATTATTATTACTACCCAAGCTACAACGCTAGTTGGAAAAGCAAGATGATATAAGCCCAATGGCTCCAACTGGAAAAAATAACCCAGTGAGGAAAGGAAATAAGGAAATAAATAAATGATGAGAATAAATTAACAATAAATCATTCTAAAAACAGTAACAACGTCAAAACAGATATGTCCTATATAAACGATTAACAACGTCAAAAACAGATATGTCATATATAAACTATAAAAAGACTCATGTCAGCCTGTTCAACATAAAACATTTGCTCCAACTTTGAACTTTTGAAGTTCTACTGATTCAACTACCCGATTAGGAAGATCATTTCACAACTTGGTAACAGCTGGAATAAAACTTTTAGAATACTGTGTAGTATTGAGCCTCATGATGGAGAAGGCCTGGCTAATAGAATTAACTGCCTGCCTAGTATTACGAATAGGATAGAATTGTCCAGGGAGATCTGAATGTAAAGGATGGTCAGAGTTATGAAAAACCTTATGCAACATGCATAATGAACTAATTGAACGACGGTGCCAAAGATTAATATCCAGATCAGAAATATGAAATTTAATAGACCGTAAATTTCTGTCCAACATATTAAGATGAGAATCAGCAGCTGAACACCAGACAGGAGAACAATACTCAAAACAAGGTAGAATGAAAGAATTAAAATACCTCTTCAGAATAGATTGATCACCGAAAATCTTAAAAAACTTTCACAATAAGTCAATTTTTTGTGCAATTGAAGAAGACACAGACCTATTGTGTTTCTCAAAAGTAAATTTGCTGTCGAGAATCACACCTAAAATTTTAAAAGGGTCATACAAATTTAAAGAGATATTATCAATACCGAGATTCGGATGTTGAGGAGCCACCGTCCTTGACCTACTTACAATCATACTTCGAGTTTTATTAGGATTCAACTTCATATCCCATAAATTGCACCATGCACTAATTTTAGCTAAATCTCTATTAAGGGATTCACCAACCCCAGATCTACATTCAGGGGATGGAATTGATGCAAAGAGAGTAGCATCATCTGCATATGCAACAAGCTTGTTTTCTAGGCCAAACCATATGTCATGTGTATATGGTATGAAAGTAATGGGCCAAGAACACTACCCTGTGGAACACCGGATATCACATTCCTATACTCACTATGGTGCCCATCAACAACAAATCTTTGAGATCTATTACTTAAAAAATCAATAATAATGCTAAGAAACGACCCACCCACTCCCAACTGTTTGAGTTGGTAGTTGGCGGTAATCAGTTGGACTTGAGCTACCACAAACACCTTTACATAGTGGAGTAACATTACATTACATTACATTACATTACATTATGAGGCTTTATGATAAGCACCTTTTATTACCATGAGCAGAAGTGTAGCCGGGCCCGGTTCCACGGGTCCGGACACGCCCCCTCCCTCCCCCCTCCCCCTGCCTCTCTTGAGCAAAAATAGGGAAGATAAAACATACAGGGTAATGACAATTATATTAAAAGAGAGGAGGCGTCTTTCTTTCAGTCTATGAAATAAAGTCTTGATTTCTATTCCTAAAACTTGTTTTATTATTAATTTAGACCCGTCTTATACTCTAAAATTGTAAACTTACATCCCATTTCCGAATCTCTAAATGCATAGCTACGAATGTTGTGGCGGATACCGCACTTTTTAAATTTCTGGCTATGCTACTGACTATAATACAACGAACAATTTTGGCAAGACGTTTTCTTTCATCTCATGTCAGAAGAGAACGCTGTCTTTTACGCTAATTCCCAAGTACTTAATTATTCCACCTACACTAAGTCATATGAGAGCGTTAGCTACGTATGGGTACCAGTTGCATCATTCAAAGTGGGAAATGTGACATTTGAAGATGCATCATCTACTTCAAGACTTCGCTACTGTTTGTATTTGTACGAGCGTATGATTAAATAGTATTCTCGCTGTAATCATCTCGTTGTAGCTGTCCTTTGTGGCCGGGTGATATCAGAGAATGTAGAAAAGTGATGGTGAATCAAAGCGAAATATTATCATAAAACTAATCTGCCGCTTCATATTATTATTATTATTATCATTAGTATTATTATTATTATTATTATTATTAGTTGAACCACAACCTTAGTTGGAAAAGCAGGATGACATAAATGCAAGGGCTCCATCAGAAAAAAATGTAGCCCAGTGAGGAAAAAAAAAAATATATATATATATATATATATATATATATATATATATATATATATATATATATATATATATATATATATATATATATATATATATATATATATATATATATATATATATATATATATATATATATATATATATATATATATATATATATATTATATATAGAACTGTAACAACTATGAAATAGATCTTTCATATATGAACTATAAAATTTTTTATGTTAGCCTGTTCAATATAAAAATCTTTTCTGAAAGTCTAAGCGTTTGAAACTCTACCGATTCAACTACCCGATTAGGAAGATCATTCCGCAACTTGGTTACAGCTGGAATAAAACTTCTAGAATATAGTGTAGTATTGAGCCGCAAGATAGAGAAAGCCTGACTATTAGAATTAACTGCTTACTTAGTTATTAAAAACAGGATGGTACTGTCCGGGAAGATCTGAATGTAAAGGATGGGGAGAATTATGAAAAATCTTATACAACTTACAAAAAGAACTAATTGAACGACGGCACCAGAGATGGATATCTCTATCAGGAATAACAAATTCAATATCATCTGTTTTGTTCAGTGAATAAGCTTCAGCAACTCCCGTCTTCTTTATTTGAATTTTTTTTTTTTTTTTTTTTTTTTTTTTTTTTTTTTTTTTTTTTTTTGTGACGGACATTCACCCCGTCTTTATCTGAAGCTTGTAATATATAATCATCCCAACCTTTCCAAAGGTTTTGTCACCTCTTTCTTTCCAAGAATAGCGAATATTAGTTCTTACTATCATCTATTCTTTTATTCTCTTTGGATGACCAAGCTTCATTAATGTACTTGTTTAGACTTTTCCCACGAAGTGAGCTCAAGATCTGGAATTTTGTCTCTCAACTTTATCCCAAAATCCAATGGTTTGTACATTATTGTGGTGATGCAATGCGGAAATTTGCCGACTGAGGCAAATTAATGTTAACATCGTAGAGGTTCATATATTTTTTTATCTTAGTTTTAATCTCTTTAATGGGATCCTCAACTGGCACATATCACGAGTGTTCCTTGAGAGAGAGAGAGAGAGAGAGAGAGAGAGAGAGAGAGAGAGAGAGAGAGAGAGAGAGAGAGAGAGCCTTGGTGAATGCTGAATTGATTCACAGAAAATGGATGACATACGTGACCATCACAAAATAATGGCAAAACGATTCAACACGTTTTGATGGATTGCAGAGAACGCAATCTCAGGATGATCACTCCATTGTTGGGCTGTTTCTAAACCAAGTTGTTCGTTTTCCATTGGACTCCTGAAGAGCTCTTGAATGATTGAATGAAATCATAATACAAACTATGCCTAAACACATACGGTCATTAAC
>NC_090748.1:53867027-53879527 GCF_036898095.1 Palaemon carinicauda | reverse complement strand
GACACATTTTTTTTTCTGTACATCAAGAAACATTTCAACTTCCTAGCAAAGAGAGAAGAAGCGGGACAAAAATCTCCCTGCAGACAACCACCTGACGGATGCATAAAAGAGCAAGGAACTATGTTCAGATTCCATGTCATGACACAGTTGCTGGAACAGTCTCGTGTTGAGAGCAGAGGTTTTCACATAGTTCACGACCTTGTCAATACCAGTGAAAATTGTGAGAAGCCCAGAAGGAAGTGATTTAGAAGCCAGAACCTCCCGATGAATGAAGCAGTCCACACCAACTGCCTTTGGTGCTTTGGATTTTACTTTTGCTTGGAAACCCGACCTCGACCCAAGCATGGCTGGAGCTCCATTAGTCGTGATTCCAACAAGATTATTCCAACTCAAACCATACTTGTCAAAAAACGATGACACAGCATTCATCACATCAGTCGCCGTACTTGATGTTTCAAGATTTTGACAGCAAAGAAATTCCTCCTTGATTATGCCTTTGAACAGGTATCGGCAGTATACCAACAGCTGGCACGCCATTGCTATATCAGTGGATTCATCGACTTGTATAGCAAAAATGGGCGATGTTTTTATCCTTTCAATAATTTGAGCTTTCATATCACCTGACATGTCCCTGATTCTTCGCTGGATAGTATTATTCGAAAGAGATACATCACTCAGTTTCTGTGGTGCTTCTGCTCCAAGAACCAGTGTAACCATTTCCTTTGCACAAGGTAGGATCAATTTTTCAGCAATTGTGTGTGGCTTTTTCTTCCCTGCTACTAAATAAGCCACTATGTATGATGCTTCCACGATGTTCCCTCTCTTCTCTTGGAAGCTACCAGTCGCATCAAGTTTTTGCCTCTTCAGTTCATCAGCTTTCCTCTTGAAAAAATCCTTTTCCTTCCTAGCATACTCAGGATGGCATTTGGTCATGTGAAGTTGTAATTTTGAAGGCTTCAGTGAATAATTTCCCAGGACACGAAAACAAATGACACGCTGTGGGAGATCTACATTATTTTTTTGAATCGAAGTAAACCCCCACTGAAAATAATCTTCCGAGAACTTTCTCTTCTTACTTGGCATTATGCAATATCTGTGGGTGGAAAAAAGAAAACTGACTATGTGTGCGACCAGGCTAATATAACAACAATATGCAAGTAAAATAGTAACAAACCAAAGAGGTATCATTTACAAACAGACACTTAAACATGCAAAGTATAGGTTACGATTTCACTAAAGAAACAGGGCTATATATGCATAACTGCGAAATAAAGGAATACATTTAGACCTAACTCAAGATTTTGTTAAACCTTCCAGTAGACATGGATTTTAACTCCTTCAAATCTAGAAAAGAATGTGCTTAAATTCGTCTAATGTTAGCCTACATACAATTAAAAGTAAGTTCCCAGTAATGAACAGGTTAATGAAGTGGCTCTGACTTATTTACAAATTTCCATTGCTTCATTTCAAGGTACCTCTATTCTGCATATATTTAATCATAGTTAGGCTTAACAAAATGATTAAAAAGCAAAATATATCTCACTATTCCAGTAAAAAAACGGTGAAAGTCTGACAGTGATGCAGGCGTACCTACTACACAGACAGTGCAGCCGTAAGCGACTTAGCATCCTGTCTGGTTCATGTTTGTTTTTGGGCTCAGGCCATGTCGTCCTGATGGAAGTTCCTTTGTTAGTAGCTTCCTAGGTTATATTTGACTACAGTCATATATCCCAGAGAATTTACCAAAGGTATCCAGAATTCTAACTCCTGGAGCGAATATCCCTTAAAGATTTTTTAAAAAGGGATATCGCATAATATCAGAGGACGTATTCTTGACACGTCGCATAGCTATCTACACCCCTAATAGCGTTTTCGCTTCTAGGGGAAAGTGGCAAGAATATAGGAGAGCCGTTATTAAGGCAACGCTCTTACTGTACTGTAAACAGGCACCAACCCGCCACCGCTTGGCGCCATCTAGCCATTCTTTCCCTTGTAGCTTTGTTGACCGGTGTTTATCCCGTGTTATCTCTCGCTAATTTAGACTTATTTTGTTGCTATGATGTCTTCACCAGCCTCATCTGCTTCTGGAAAGTTAAGTAATATCTTTGAATTGTGTAAATGTAAGCTCTTGCCAGTTTTACTCTTCGATTGAGATCGTAATTAACGTAACAAGAGCTGTTGCCAGCCGGATGGCGTCTTGTACGTTTAGTTAGCCAGAACGACTTTCCCAGTATCGCTTGCTTTTTAATTTTAGTTATTTATCAATTTAGCTAGGGATTTTTATATTATGCCCTTGTTGTCGTGGATTTGGCTAATTATGATCGAGCCTCACGAGTGCTAGGCTTCCTAGCCTAGGCACCTTCACACTTCATGCATGATATAACCTTCCTGGTAAAGTATACTTCCAAGATAGTATACGAGAGAGTTTCGGTGAACGATTCTCACTGCACCTAGGCTACTAGCCTAGGGGCTTTAGTATACTTTCATTCATGTCCCTCCCCAATTGCTCTTGTATTGTCTTTTAAGGCGAGACTGACACCTCCTATACCTTTTAAGCCAATACCAATCTCCTGGTGGGATTTAAGTGCAATTCCTCTTCCCTCTGACTAGCCTAGGCTCTCCTCGGTTAGCTTTGCCTTGAACTGAGTTCTGGCAAATCTTGACTGGGGTGTTTCGTTTCTTTCTCTTAACCACTGAATCGGTTTTGAGCTTAGAACGGGACATCAGAGTAGAATGTCTGTGTTTGGCAACCGCCCGTCTTGGTGAAATGATTTCCCAAGTCAGGTTAGGTTGCCTTTACAGGAGGCTAGACCTCCTTAGTCCATACCCTGGAGGTCTTGTATGACAATTCCTCCTCCCATGGCTTAGCAAACAGTCCTGTGCTGGTAGATCTTAGGCCGAAGAATTGATTTCTTCCACTGCCTAAGATCTCTGGCACGAGATCCTGTTCCCTTTCGAGATTGCGTCCTGTGAGCCACCTTCTCGCCTAGACTAACCCAGCCTGGGGAATTGAATTCCCCAACTATGAGGTCGTCTTCTATGGGATCAGAATCGCTCAGGTCGGTAGTGCCTTCGCGTATTATCTCACCTATAGGACCCTTGCCCCTCCCCTGCTGTCCCTTTTGTGTTGGCCTAGCCATAACACACCCTGGCCATCATTCTACATTCGACCCTATGGGTAGTCTGAAGAATTGGCCTGAGGTTCCCTGCCTGCCGCCGGCTGAGCCGGCTGCCGGCAGGAACCCTCATCTTTCTTAGAGTGTTCTTCAGTCCTCCCTTGGACTGCCTTCCATATCCATGCTACCAATATGGATGGGATATGGTTGGATGGAAGCCCGAATATAATTCCCCCTTCCATTTGAACCCTCATTCCGGATGTAGGCCGGCAAGGCTGAGCCTTTGCCTTCTTCCATCCTTTCTTTTCCTTTGCTTTTCCTCATCCTGGGCTGACTGCCAACAGCTCGTAGCTGCCGGCAGCCATGTTGGACGCCTGTCTGCCGGCAGTTAGCTCTTCCGCCACTTGCCATGGGTGCCGCTGATCGACGACCCAACGGCAATAGGCATACTCTGACTGGCCGCCGGGAACTATGTTGTCTGCCGGCGGCCGGCCACCCAAAGTCTAGACATTTATCCGCCGGCTGCCGGCGGGTCCTACTTGATAGAGGGATCCTTTGGCTGCCGGTGGCAGAGCAGCTGCCGGCGACCTGCTGCCCCTCATCCTGAAGGCAGTGCTTACCTTCAATAGCCAAGAACATGCCGGCATATTCCGGAAGGAACGGAAGTACTGGCGGCATACCGCCGGCAGTCAGTGCTGTAGCCCATACTAATTTTTCCAACCTACAAGGTGCTTCATGGGCAGCCTATTGTGAGACCATCACATTTAAGAGAGCGATTCTCTCTGCTTTTTAATGGTTAACAACCATTACCAAACCCCCAATATTGAATCTAGAAGACAGTGTTAAGAAGACACTTTATATCCAAGGATATTATCTTCCCATAAATTCGTTAAGAATTTAGTATTCAATATTGAAAGAGGTCATAGCAATGAACTGGACAGGAGACACAAGTAGGTGTCTTTTCCTTTTTCTAGCTTACCCTATCCTAAGCTAAATAATATTTAAAATATGTATGATTAAATCTGAGAATTTCACCGAATACTTATATACTTTTCTTTCTTTACAAGAGGAGCATCCCGAGTGCGGGAACAACTTCTGCAGGGACCGCAGTGGGAACTTCTGCGGCCATGATATGTGCAGGGCCCATGCTCACTGCGCAATCACAAAGGGATCTCTTAAGTATTAGGACCCACATGTATGTACCGTTTGTGACAAACTGGTAAAGGAGGCTTTTGATGATCAAAAGTCTACAGAGTCAAGGGATGCAGCTAGAGAGACACTGCGAAGATGGGTCAGGGGTTTTCAGAAGAACACCTCTGGCCCATACCTTCCTAATGAGAGGATGAGGGACTGTCTGTTCCCGAGGGCATCTTCGGATGCAATCGTTCCCCAGGCTCAACCGAGAATCCCCTCGTCCAGATTCCGATAGAATCTGTTGTATCGGACGCCTTGAAGGGCATCCAACTAGAGGACAACATGTCGGTTGTCTCAGAGGAGACTGAACATTATCTCCTGGTAGAAGAACTGGAACAGGAGGGTGACGTACCCCCTGAAGGCGAAACAGAGAAAGCCAAAAGGATTTCGGTGTCTTCAGCCACTGTGGCCGAGCCGGTGCCTTCAACTTATTCTTCTGCCCCCCAGTTAGACTCGATCACGAGCATGTTGCACTCGCTTTTGTCCATGTTTCAGGACATGCAAAAGAAATCGTCTGAGAAGGAGGCTTCTCTTCGGACGGAGATGCACCAGCTCGGGGTAACGCGTTTAGCCCCGAAGAAGCTAAACATCAAGGATCTTCTTACCTTCTCTGACATCAATCCTTAGAGGTACACGGAGCATATGCCGATGTCAGGGGGGAAGATCTTCCTCTCCGAGAAACTGGACACTGTCCCAGTAGATGATGTAGAGTTCTAGCCCAGCAAAGGGGGCCTATCCGGATTGCTATGTCCGCCTGAGGACGGAACCTTTGTCCAAAGAGGAGACAGAGCCGAAAGAGGTCATCGTTCTAGACCTCCCCAAGGCCCAGGCCTTATTTACCAACACCTTCAAGGAGAGGGCCTTTACTAGCTCCAAGGTGCCGGCTCTCAGCAAAAAGCACCCTTCCTTTATTGCTGACCCCTTTCGTGCCTTTCCCTTTATGGACAAAGGGTTTAAGGCAGCTTTGAAGGCGGTTGAGGCAGGGAAACCTTGTCCTACACTCGAGGAGTGTAGACCCTTCTCCCTCGCCTTTCCATCAGATGATACGGACTGGAAGGATGTTCACAACACTTTCACAGTCGGGAAGCTGGAGGCAGACATTGCCGGACGACAGTTCGGTGAAGACCTCCCGAAGTTGTCGGACTTTCTCCTGCGCAGGGAGCAGGAGACAAAAGAACGTCTTGCCGCCTCTAAGTCTCTGCAGATGGGGCTAGAGACAATGGCAAGTATTTCAGAAACCCCAGACATGTATATGGTCTTCGCCAAGGCTCATTTGGCGATGGTCACCAAAGACCTGTTCAATTTCATTAAAGCCCGAAGGGCTTGCAGGGAGTTCGTGTTTGCCTCAGCTGCGGTGAGGCACGAACCAAGGAAGGTGATAGCCTCCAACATCTGGGGAAAAGACCTCTTTCCAAGCGAAGTGGTCAAAGAGGTCGTGGACAAAGCCGCAACGGAGAATAGGAATCTCCTCTCCAAGTGGGGCTTGTCCTCCCAGAGAAAATCTTCCGCTGAAGAGGGTCCCCAGCCAAAAAGGAAGACGAAACGACCAAGAGTGCAACAACAACAGCATCCCATGGCCATGGTGTTACAGACAGTAGCTCAACCAACCACCACCTTCCAGCTGGTGCCCCATACGGTGGGAACACAGTCGCCCGCTTTCACCCCAGCTTTCGAAAGGCAGTCAACGACCTTTTGGCCGAAGTCTTGAGATTCCTTTCGAGGACCCTCTAAACACCCCTCCAGAGGCAGGGCCAACAGAGGTGGACATGGCCAAGGAGGTAAATCCTCCAACCAGCACTCAAAGTGAGATGCTACCGGTAGGAGGGAGACTTCTCCTCTTTCGGGATCGCTGGACCTTCGATCCCTGGGCCCACAGCCTAGCCAAGAATGGACTAGGGTGGAGTTGGAACTCAACTCCACCCAACTTCCCTCAATTCTTCCAACACTCAACCCCCATATTGGAAGAATATGTTCAGGAACTCTTAAACAAGAGAGTTATAAGAAGGGTGAAGACCATCAAATTCTAAGGAAGGCTATTTTGTGTTCCGAAGAAGGACTCGGAAAAGCTCAGAGTCATTCTGGACCTATCACCACTCAACAAGTTCATAGTGAACTTCAAGTTCAGAATGCTGACGCTTCAACACATAAGCACCCTTTTGCCCAAACAGGCATATAAAGTCTCCATAGACATGACGGATGCGTACTGGCACGTCCCAATCAACCGTCAAGTTTTCCCCTACCTAGGGTTCAAACTACAGAAAATACAGTACGTCTTCAGAGCCATGCCCTTTGGTCTAAACATAGCTCCAAGGGTACTTACCAAGCTTGCGAATGCAGTCATTCATCAATTACGCCTAAAAAGAATTCAGGTGGGAGCCTACCTGGACAACTGGCTGGTGTGGGCAGCATCCAAGGTGGAGTGCACGCAAGCCTCCAAGGAAGTGATCCAGTTCCTGGAACACCTAGGATTCAAGATCAACTTGGAAAAGTCTCGTCTTTCTCCAGCTTAGACGTTTCAGTGGCTGGGTGTCCACTGGGACTTACAGTCACACTGCCTTTCCATTCCATCAAAGAAGAGGAAAGAGATAGCGGGATCTGTCAAGAGACTCCTTCAATCCGCCTGGATATCAAGAAGGCAACAGGAGAGTGTGTTGGGGTCCCTCCAGTTTGCCTCAGTGACGGATCCAGTATTGAGAGCACAAATAAAAGATGCATCAGGAGTTTGGAGAAAATACGCATCAAACGCTCGAAGAGATCTAAAGAGACCTTTACCAAATCGTCTGCGATCCCTACTCAAGCCATGGTTGGAGGTCAAAAACCTAAAGAAGAAGGTACCCTTGCAACCACCTCCACCGTTCACACGGATGCCTCAAAGGAAGGGTGGGGAGGCCACTCTCATCATCGGAAAGTCCAAGGAACCTGGTCTTCCCTCTTCAAAACCTTCCACATCAACTTTCTGGAAGCCATGGCAGTTTTTCTCTCACTGAAGAAACTGAAACTTCGCTGTTCGATCCACATCCGAATGGTTCTAGACAGCGAGGTTGTAATGAGATGCCTAAATCGACAGGGCTCGAGATCGCCTCAAATAAATTAAGTAATACTGGCCATCCTCCGACTTGCGGAGAAGAAGAGATAGCACTTGTCAGCAGTCCACCTTCAAGGATTCCGCAATGTGACGGCGGACGCTCTTTCTAGGTTCAACCCAGTAGAGTCAGAATGGTCCCTAGACGCAAGATCATTCTCCTTCATCTTACGCAAAGTCCCAGGACTGCAGATAGACCTCTACGCAACGAGCGACAACAAGAAGCTACCCCAGTATGTAGCCCCATACGAGGATCCTCTAGCGGAAGCGACAGATGTGATGTCTCTAGATTGGAACAGATGTTCCAAGATCTACCTGTTCCCTCCAACCAACCTTCTGCTGAAAGTCCTCGACAAACTGAGATCCTTTCACAGGACAGCAACGATAGTGGCCCACAAGTGGCCCAACAGCGTTTGGTTCCCCCTGGTAACGGAATTACGTCTGAAGCTGATCCCGTAGCCGGATCCAGTTCTGACTCAGCAAGTGCAGAAATTGACTGTCTCAGCTTCATCACAGAAGTCCCGGAACCTTCATCTCATGATTTTCTCACCTTAGCAGTCAAGAAAAGGTTCGGGATTTCAAGGGACAGTATTGACTTCTTAGAAGATTACAAGTCAAAGTCAACAAGAAGACAATATGAGTCTTCCTGGAAAAAATGGGTTGCCTTTGTCAAGGCAACGAAATCTAAGGAGATTTCTACGGATTTTTGTTTGTCCTTCTTCATCCATCTCCATGAACAAGGTCTAGCAGCCAATACGATCGCTACGTGCAAATCTGTCCTAACCAGACCAGTGCTTTACGCCTTCCAGGTAGACTTCTCTAACGAAATCTTCAACAAGATTCCAAAAGCCTGCGCTAAACTTCGGCCCACAGCCCCTCCAAAGCCCATTTCATGGTCTCTGGACAAGGTTCTTCACTTAGCATCAACTCTGAACAATGAAGATTGTTCTCTAAAGGACTTGACTCAAAAGGTGATATTCTTATTTGCACTAGCCTTAGGAGCCAGAGTCAGTGAAATAGTGGCCCTCTCGAGGGATGATGGCCACATTCAGTTCACAGACTGCAGAGAACTGAACCTGTTTCCGGACCCAACGTTTCTTGCCAATATCAAGCTGCCCACTAAGAGATGGGGTCCCTGGAGAATCTGCCCTCTAAAGGAAGAAGCATCCCTCTGCCCAGTGGAATGCCTAAAGGTCTATCTTCGTAGAACTTCAGACTTTAAGGGAGGTCAGCTTTTCAGGGGAGAAACATCAGGTTCAACGTTATCCTTGAAACAGATAAGGGCGAAAATCACCTATTTTATTCGCAGAGCGGATCCAGACAGTGCACCCGTAGGTCATGATCCGAGGAAAGTTGCCTCGTCTCCAAATTTCTTTCAGACTATGCCGTTTGAAAGCCTTCGCGCTTATACTGGATGGAAGTCATCCAGAGTCTTCTTCAAACACTATGCGAAGCAATTATAGGAGATAAAACATTTTGTGGTGGCAGCAGGTAGTGTTCTAAAACCTACCGCCGGACTTCTGCGAAGAACAGTGCACTATTTGGGACTTTTAGTGAAGGGTGTACATGATAGACTCTTAAGGTATATCATGTTGAGTGATGTGTCTAGTGACGACACTATAGACTGTTCTAACTACACAAGTGACATTACGTATAATAGACTAACACATGTGCCGTGCATATTTATATGCATAGTGTTCTTTGTAACAACAGAATACATAGTGAAATTTTTACACATTTCCCATAGAGTGGCTTGTGTTCCCTTTTCAGGTGAAGCTTATTTTATTTCTTTTATTACTAATTATGCTTGTATGCAGATTCATTCAGCATAAAATGTAATTAATTGTTACAACCATGATTTTTATTTTCTATTTGTAATAAACAATAGTAGGAATCTTTGCGTCTCATTTTGCCCCAAATATTCTAAACTATGAATAAAAGTCAGAGCATCTTTTGATCCTATTGATATTTAGGAAAACATTGGGAACTAAGGTTATTACTGTTCCAAGCAACCAGGTAAGGACTGATTGTACTAAACTGTTTGTCTTACTGAATTAAGGTTTCCTACATGTATATAAACCTGTCTGTCTCTATTAACAACCAGACTCGGGAGGTTTCAGTAACCTACACAGATCAATACCATCTAAGTACAAACTCTGCTTTATGTATATGATGACACTAATATACAAACTGTTTGCTAGACTGTTCCTTGAACTCACAAGCCTCGGGTTTTTTTCCTAAAGTCTACCCAGACTCTTCCCTGTAGGGGGCAGGAAGCGCTGACATATGCCATGATCAGTTGAATGATGTATAACAGTAACATCAAGTGTCTCTAGGTCCATAAGACCAAAGGAAAATTTATCTCGAGATGAACGGCACTATTGAAAATCCACAGATACATTAATGCTCTGGTAAACTTCCATCAGGATGACATGGCCTAAGCCCAAAAAACAGATTTTGAGCTAAGCGAAAAATCTATTTTTGGGTGAGGTAGCCATGTCGTCCTGATGGACCCGCCCTCTTTTTGACAAAAGGATAACGAATCCTTCCCTAATGTACTGTATTTGTAACACCTACAAAGCTACAAAGAAAGGCTAGATGGCGCCACACGGTGGCGGGGTGGTGCCTGCTTACAGTACAGTAAGAGCGTTGCCTTAATAACGGCTCTCCTATATTCTTGCCACTTTCCCCTAGAAGCGAAAACGCTATTGGGGGAGTAGATAGCTATGCGACGTGTCAAGAATATGTCCTCTGATATCATGCGATATCCCTTTTTAAAAAATCTTAAAGGGATATTCACTCCAGGAGTTAGAATTCTGGATACCTTTGGTAAATTCTCTGGGATATATCACTGTAGTCAAATATAACCTAGGAAGCTACTAACGAAGGAACTTCCATCAGGACGACATGGCTACCTCACCCAAAAATAGATTTTTCGCTTCGCTCAAAATCCGTTTTATGAAAAAACGTTTGGCTGCTCATGATTGCGTTCGGATACCAAAAATGGCGGTGACTTCGGTCCGTTAAACTGATTAGTGATTTTCATTTATATAAGCATCTTCCCTTCATAATAGCTGCAATAGTTGTATTACTATAAATATCAATATGAATTAATTATTGCACTTAATTTTGGCATAACAAAATAAAGGTTATTTATTCATTTTCTCTCTCTCATTCATATTTCACATATATTCATGACACTCGTCATTTAAGGAGGCAATAAATCTTCCTGTCATCTCGCTGGCCACTCATGACCATCCCAAGGGCCAAATTTGTCACATGGACCGTGAGTTTGATACCGCTGATACTGTTAGCTAATGTAGAGCAATTCTGACATTTAAGCATTTAGTTTTAAGGATTGTGAACAGTAGTATGAATTTTATTCTGAGCCGCATGTCTCCTAATTCCAGTATGATAAATTTAAAAATAAATAGAATCTCTCTGGACCCCTTGAAATTCTTCCATGGACCCCTTGGGGTCCATGGACCCCTGGTTGAGAACCACTACCTTAGAACATAAGGTAGTTCACACTGAAAGAAATATAGAAACAATAATGATGAGATTAACACCAAGAGACTTAAAAAAGCAACAGGAATACGAGAAAAAAAGATAAAGAATAGTTAAACAATATGTAAGAAAAAAAAATTACGTGGGCAGGACATGTAATAAGAATAACATATAGTGGATAGACATTAGGAATTATAGAATGAGTCTCTAGCAATTGCGAAATAAGCAGGGGAAGAAAGAGAAGACGACGGAATGACGAACTAAGAAAACTAGAAAACATGATAATCTCTGACCCCGTCCTTCAGTTAGCTCTTTATGCATGTTACCTAAGAGTTTTCATAATTCAGATCCTCCGGTGCAGTCAGATCTTCCTAGACTCTGCCATCCTGTGCGTAGTACTAGGTACACAGTTAATTACAACAGCCATGCCTTCTCCATCATAAGACTCAATACTACATAGTATTCTAGAAGTTTTATGCCACCTGTGTCCCGACTGTGAAATGATCTTCCCGATCTGGTGGTTGAGTAAGTTGGACTTCAAAAGTCCACACTTTTCATAAATATTTTTTTAGTTTCGTTTTATAGTTTTGTATGGAAGATCAATTTTAACTTTGTCACTGATTTTAAATTATTTCATTTTTTTCATTTATGACTTACATATACTTTATTTGATATTCTCTTACAGCCTTTCCACACTAAGTTACTTTCCATGTTGGAACCCTTGGACTCTTCTACTTTTGTGCTTTTCCAACGAGTGCTGTAGTCTTGGGACACACTGCTACAAGGTGAAAGCCATGGATATCAAATGATACTTGGGACACTATGAAAAGGAGACAAAGACATAAATTGATTGGTGAAAGTTTTCGAGGAAGTAATGAAAATTACAAGGTAGAGCATGCTATGTATTCCAGTATTGATTGTGAGGTCAAGAGAAAAGCTAGGAATGACTGGAGAGAATATTTGGACAGTTAAGCATATGAAGCTGACAAAGCTATGAATTCAGGAACTGGCTATGGTGTAAGAATTTCTCATAGAATTATTAATGAAATCTCGACTGGGGTAAAGAAGAAGAAGCCTTTACCCATCAAAAAGAGAGACAGGTCTATTATAACAACATAAGATGAAGAAAGACAACGTTGGATGGAACACTTTTGTTAGGTTATGAATAGGAGATATGAAGAGAATATTTTGATTGATATACCTGAAACTTGATGAGGACCTTGATGTGCCAATGAATGAATTCTGTACATTGAAGTTGAAGTTATACTCAAAACACTAAAAAGATCGAAAGCCCTTGGATACGATGAAATAACTGCCGAGATGATACTCGCCGAAAACGAATTGACTCTGATTATTTACAAGATTATTTTGTAGAATTTTCATAAAGAGAGCAAAACCGGATGAATGGGAATTAGGAGTGTTGGTTAAAAACGGCAAAAAAACGAAACCTGACTGATATCAATAATTACAGAGGCATCGCAATTACGTCAATTTTTATAAAAATATATAGTATACTTATTCCAAAGAGAGAAAAATTGAGAAAAAGCTGAAAGATGAACAAGCAGGATTTAGAAAAGGTATAAGTTGCACTGACCAAATTT
>NC_090748.1:53849527-53864527 GCF_036898095.1 Palaemon carinicauda | reverse complement strand
TGATTGTATAATTTTCATAAGCATTATTTCTTTTGTCTTAGTCTAAGGTTTTATTCAGATTTAATATTTCGAGTCAAGTGATTATATGATTTTCAGAGCGTAACAATTCTGTCTTAATCTAAGTTTTGCTCAGACCTAATATTTTGAGTGATTTATTTTTGTTTTTATGTAGTCTTTCAAAGTGTTATAATTAATATAGAATATATTTATTTTTGTAAAGAGTGCATTATTTCAATCATCGGTGTTTATTTCATACTTGCTCGTATCCTGTTAAGAATCATAGTAAGAAGTGGTTTTAAATAGTTCTTAATAATAATTACCCAGTGCTGTTTTGAATGTACTTAAGTGTTTTATATATTACTGTCTGGAAGTTATATAACTGTCTTAGAGCTCTGGTGTTAATATTTTCAAGTTTAACAGATTTAATATAAAAACAAAGAGGAGAGTTTGAAACTCGAGAGGTTGTATAGCTTGCCAATCGAAATATATGTAATATTATGTTTTGGCTCCAAGACACGGGGCCATCATAATATATATATATATATATATATATATATATATATATATATATATATATATATACATATATACTTTCATTTTTAGTTAATTTCTTAAGTACACATTAACTTTTTTTGCTAGCTAAACTAAAACCCTAGGTGGAAAAGCAAGATGCTATAATCCCAAGGGATCCAACAGGAAAAATAACCCAGTGCAGAAAGGAAATAAGGAATCAGATAGAATCTTGTGCTTAAGTGTACCCTCAAGGAAGAGAACCCTAACCCAAGACAGTAGCAGACCATGATATAGAGGCTATAGCACTATATAATTCTGGAGAACAATTGTTTAAATTTGGAGTGTCCTTCTCTTAAAATAGCTGCTTGCCATAGCGAAAGAGTCTTTTCGACCCTTATTGAGAGGAAAATAGCATCATTTTATATTTTTTGCTTCTATTAATCAGTATTAAGGATGTTTGTATTATAGTTAGACTCTTAAAGTGTATTATTCAGGGTATCTATATTGATCAGAAGTTGTGATGTGAAATCTCCAATACAATTGTATTGCAGGCTACCTATTCGGAATAGGAGCTAAGGATCTCCGTATCTCTATGATGAACAATTACAGTTTGCTTTTATTGCTTTTTTTTCGCTTTATTTCATGCATGATGAGAAATTATGTTACATTTTCCACCTATCGTCGATGGTGCTTGTTGTTTCTCTCTCTGAATATGAAGATTTATTTTTTCGAGTTATATCTCATCGGCAAACTGTTTTGAGAATTGCAAGAAAATATCAAACTAGGCTTTGAAACAGAGCTCTGAATCCTTATTACCTTTTACTTAAGTGCAAAAATTTTGTAATACTTTCAAAATTATAAGCCGGTGTGAGTATAGTTTCTTGATTAGTAATGAAAGTTAGATTTCAGTAAGCTGAGTTTCGTTCAAACCCTTTTTAATTTTTCTGCAATAATTATCAGATAATTATAATCATAAACGTGTCTCAGATTTGATTATCCACTAGTTAATGGTAACCGCAATACTTTGTTCAGTTATTATTAGAAATGTTATAGTATTAAGGATTTTAGTCCAAATTGTTATCATATTCTAATTCTCCAGAGAAATTAATGACGACGTTCATATTTATGTTCTCTCCTCGACCTACCTTAAATCCCTCTCAATATATCATAATGTTGAGGTTTCTCTTATCCATATGCTATTCTCCTTCACCTAGTGTAACAATATTCCGAGCTGGGACAAGCTTAGCTATATTTAATAACAACAAAGTTCTTCATCCACTTCAACATCATCATCGTCATCATGGTAAGTATAGTGATTATAATCTTATTTAATGAGCACATGAAAAAAAAAAAAGTTCATACAGTAGAAGCAGTCACAACCAGAGAAATTTATATCTCTTGAGTCTTTCTTTCCCCCTCTTTTGGCTAAGCATGAGACCAGATATCACGAGATATTTAAGGCATTTACTCCTAACTAAAGTTTGAATTTTCAAAATAGTGACTCAAGTCCATTCGATATGAACTGCAACGCAGTACATAAAAAACGAGTCCTCAAGTACAGTATTTCCGTATTAATTTTCTAATTAAAGAATATTGAAGATTTTGAATTCATTCACTTATTTTCGGTTATGTTAAATTTTTATGTCAAACACGAATTAAAAACATATATAAACAAATAATTACATGTTAAAAAGACACACAAATAAATGGCTCCTCACACCTTCCACGCATATACTCGCATACAGAAGGAAAAGCGTAATTTTTCATATTTGATGATATAAATGTACTTCGCATTCAAAGTGACGTTGTTTTGATGATAATGAGCGGGAACTGTGAAGTACTAAAAGAATAGCCCCGAGGGATCTTTTGCAAAACGGATGAATTAGACTTCTCTTTCTTCTTTTTATTTTGAGGAAAACCTCAAAACCTGAATTGAAAGCTTCTTTCATAATTTTCCAATAGATACTTTGAAGCAAATGCGAACAGAGTTTGCATATGATAAAACCAAAGGTTTTATCATTCCAAAAATAAAAAATGTTTTATAGTAGCTCCTTAACGCTTTGGTTAAGAAAATGCTAAAAGTACATGAAATCTCTCTCTCTCTCTCTCTCTCTCTCTCTCTCTCTCTCTCTCTCTCTCTCTCTCTCTCTCTCTCTCTATATATATATATATATATATATATATATATATATATATATATATATATATATATATATATATATATATATATATATATATATATATATATATATATATATATATATATATATATATGTATATATATACATGATATACATGTGTGTGTTCAAATAATAATGAGTTAAGATTCCTTGCCATTCTGATTCTGATAATTTGACATACACAAATGAAAAAATAAATAAAAGATGGAAGTGATGTCTACCGCAGTCTTGGGTCATTGGTATACATGGTAAACCCCGGAGTTTAATCCTCTGGTTTCCTTTTCTTCTTAGTTCAAGGAAATTGGAAATCTTACGCGATCGTGAGTCATGACGTTATTCGGAAATGGTCTCAAGTGAAGGGAACTAGTAAATAGAATATGTGGGAAAAGGAAGAAGAACAACGAATATTTTCGTTTGGTATTACACACGAGGGACAGATGAATATTTCTAAACTCTGGAAATAATCAAAGATAAAACACAGAGATCGGAAATCATGCTCTATTAAAACGGGAAATAAGAAATATGAAAAAACGAACAAAAAAATAAGAGAGCAAGTGGTATAAGATAAAATAAAATTGTAAGGCAAAGCAGTTGCCTTGGTTGCTAGACACAATTTCGTTCTGCTTGCAATTTGGCGATTAAACAACCGCTTGCACGTTGGCAACAGTGATATAAATAACAGATTACAACACATCCGGCTGTCAATCTGGGAGACTTACTTACAACACGGAACATTTTCTTACATCAACGTTTTTTTTCAGAAACTTCGTGTTTCTAAAGTTTCTCCTAAATGATATTGACTTATCATGGTGTTTTTTCCCACAATCTTTTTCCCGTCATTATACCAAGAAAGCTCAGTGTGGCGGGAAATGAGAGACGGGGTTTAACCACTTACCTGGAACCTCATTATTGATGAATTTGTCTAGCAAGATGATGTTGCAGAATGAAATAGAGATAGGACAATACCTCTGGTGAATGCCACCGTAAAAAAAAAAAAAAAAAAAAAAAAAAAAGAACTTGCTAGTGCTATTACTCTTTCTGTTAACACCGCTATAAATCCCAGCAGTTGCTACAGCTGCTACCACTGCATTTGACACTTCAATTCCTGCTACTGATATTAGATGTATCAACAATCTGCCATGACGACAAGGAGAGAATTCCATTCGCAAAATTCTTCTTCTGAAACGCTGTCAATTGTGACTGGCCTGGTCTATCGACCGTGAAATACTGTTTGCCGAGCCGGCTGTTTTAGGTCCAGTCTCCTCTGACCTTCTCGATAGAGTTTCGTGATTTCCTTTGCCAATTTAACAACTTTCTGTTTTTCCGGATGGTGAGCTTCGATTCCGAGTCATTTATATTCTATCATCCAGTCTGTTGATAGAACATGAAACGTCCTAGACTTGAGGAGCAAATCCGGCGTCAATGACCTTAGATGTCAGGATGCCTGAAAACTTTAAATCATTCATTGAAGAGCAAAGACCTTTAGTGATCTCAGAAACTGCATGTGGGTCTATCTTTTACTTTGGTCTTTTTCTGTATGTTGCAACAATTATCTCTTTACCTCTACTATCGCAGATAGTATTTATTTTGTTTTTCTCGCCATAGATAATACAATATGCACTCTATTTTTCAGTGGTATTTTCAATTTCATACATTTATTCCATTACAAAATGGATATTTTTACATTAAGATAGCGATTTTAAAGATTTCTTTCCCGATCCAGCAGCAAATTATATTTCCGAGAAGAAAATGTATGGGCAAAGTCTAGCAAAAAAGAATGGGTTGCAAAGGTGTATGGCATCTAATCAGATTTTAGACCACATTGCAAATAGAATGTGGAATGCAATAGAGCCATTTGCCCGGTTGCACGAATTTATTTTTTTTTTTTCTGATGGGTACAGCGTTAAAAACCATGGTGTAGTGCTAAAAGAGGACAACACTAAAAATGAAAAATCTCAGAAAAGCAAAGACGGCAGACAGACTTGCTGGTTGTGAAAGCCCAAGGACCTCCTTAAACTATCATGTAGTAATCACATTTTAAATAATCCGGTATTACATTGACTTCTTGTATTTTAATCATTAAATGCGTATGCTGCAATGCTGATGGTGATTATCTTACAGGCTAAGAATTGGGTAGTTGATTAGGTCTACCCTCTACAATGACAAGATATGATCACAGCAACAAGTTGGGATGTACCCTATATATAGTCAAATTAAGGAAATGGAATTTTGTCGTTTTATTTCATTATTCGCGAAGAAAAGTATGAAATTATTAGATATGTTGGTGATAAAAATCATAACAATTTCAACAGAAACTGAAATTTCCAGCGTATCATTCTCTAAGTTTCATTGTTATCGTAAGGACATACGACGTAAAAAAATAGTAATATACTTTTTTATTTGATATCAACCTGTTGATAAACTAATTATAACGAATAGAAATTGCATATTAAAGTGGTTGATTAACTATTTACAGAAATCCAGTTAATCCCAAATGAGACTGGCTTATCATGGTGTATTTTCTCCACATTTTACTCGTAATTGTATCAAAATGTTGCAAAATTAAATTGGTGAAAGGACGATACCTCTGGTGAATTCCAAAGCATGGTGTACCGCACATGTTTCATACAAGCTCATACACTGTAATGCTATTCTTTTTCTTTTTCTTTTTTATAGCTCACTCTCTCCCCCACTGTTAATAGAAAAACCTTTTTAAACTTGCCATCGCAGGTCTCAGATTGCCTGAATTTTTGTAACATCGTTGTTTTCAACTGTTTATATATATAAGCTTGTTATCTATTGAATAAATCTCAATTGCACTCACCTTGCCTCTCTGTTAGTACCTAACAGCAGCCTTGCACAATGGCAATCGTAGGGATGAAGATTCAATTATCCAAGTAGTTTTGGTCATGGAAAGCTGGTAAGGTTTGTTTAAATCGTGTCAAGTTTCATAAAATTCTTTTGAAAAGGAAATCACATATGTATTCCGATGGTTTCTTAGGTGATATTTATGCGCTCACAGTAACACAAATTTTCAAGGCTCTTTATCCTGTATTGGAGGCATAATTAAAAAAAGCGTACTGTCATTTAGAAAAAAACATTAACTAATGAAGAGAAAATATCAAAATCAGGACGATCGAACGAAAGTAAAAACAAAACCTCTAGACAGAGCAATCAAGAAATTACAAAAGGCTAAGGGGGTTAACACTTTAATGTTATTTTTGAGAAACGCTGTTAGAATTGACTTTATGAACTATATATATATATATATATATATATATATATATATATATATATATATATATATATATATATATATGTTTTTCATTTTAAAGAAGTAGTACCTTTCCTTAACGTTTCCTTTAAAACATGACTACCAATTCTAAGTAGTTGCATACTTTAATGCCTTCATATTTCACACGTAAAAGGTTGCATCACAGCGAGCTAAAATTAGGGTTCTCAGCCAGTCCTTTATTATTATTATTATTATTATTATTATTATTATTATTATTATTATTATTATTATTATTATTATTATTTATTATTAGCTATACTACATCACTAGTTTGAAAAGCAAGATGATTTAAGCCCTAGGGCTCCAACAGGGAAAAATAGCCCCGTGGGGAAATTATATAAGGAAATAAATAAACTACAAGAGAAGTAATGAATAATCAATAACAAATACTTTACGATTAGTGCAGTAGCAATGTTGAAATAGATATATCATATATACACTATAAAGAGAGACATATGTCAGTCTGTTCAACATAAAAACATCCACTGCAGGTTTGAACTTCCTATGCTCCAATGATTCAACTGCCTGATTAGGAAGATCATTGCACAACCTGCTCATAGCTGGAATAAAACTTCTAGGACACTGTGTAGCACGGACCCTTGATGGAGAAGGCATGATTGTTAGAATTAATTCAATACCAAGCATTACGCGCTGGATGGTACTGTCTGGGAAGATCAAAATATTATGGATGGTCAGAATAATGAAAAACCTTATGTAACATGCCAAAAGAACTAACTGACCAACGGTGCTAGAGATTAATAATCAAGAATAAGCAATTTAATAGACTGCAAATTTTTGTCCAACAAATTAAGATTAAATTCAGCAGCTGAATGCCAGGCAGGATAACAGTACTCAAAACAATGCTAAATGAAAGAAACAAAACACTTCTTCAGAATAGATCATCTCTTTGTGCAATTGACGAAAAAAAACCGATCGATATATTTTTTACCAAAGGTAAATTTGCTATCAAGAATCACGCCTAAAACTTTAAAAGAGTTATATATATAGTTGAAGAAACATTACCAATGCAAAGATCGGATTTTTTTAAGCCACTGTCCTCGACCTACTTACACTCATACTTTGAGTTTTGTTAGGGATCAACTACATCACCCATAATTTGCACCATGCACCAATTTTAGCTAGATCTCTATTAATGGATTCAGTGACCGCAGTTCTACATTCAGAAGATGGAATTGATGCAAAGAGAGTAGCATCATCTGCATATGGAAGGAACTCGTTTTATAGGGCAAAACACATATCATGTGTATATAGTATGAAAAGTTATTGACCAAGAACACCAGACATCACATTCCTATGGTGCCCATCAACAACTCTTCACAGTACGCTACTTAAATAGAGATTGCCAAGTCTAACTATTCTTTCAAAGCTGGTTTCGATCACTTAAGTCATATAACTACCAGGTATGTAGTCAACTGCCTACGTTAACTTGGATGCAATGGCATTTTTCTGGAATGTGCTCATTCATTCGACCTTGCCCAGTACCCGGGTCTTGTATATAGGATGTAATGATCTCTTTCTCAGAACATACTCGCACACACACACACACACACACACATATATATATATATATATATATATATATATATATATATATATATATATATATATATATATATATATTCAATAGCCTTCGACTCACTGACGTTTTTTACGTTATAGCTTCAGGGTCATCTCTCACTAACTAATCATGCTGTAAATTACTGTAGTGACAATGTTTGGTGGAATGAGAAAAGAGCTTCAAGTTATAAATCTCTTACCATAAGACTTGCTGAGAAAATGGAAAATTGTACTACTATAGTGCATCAGTATTATACGAATATTGCATAAATGACCACTTCTGGTCATTCGTCCTACAACTCTATTTATGTTTCATATGTTTGCAACGGTTAATGTAACTTTGTCAGTTAGCTTTTATCAAGAAAAAAAAAACCGTTCTCTCCTGAAATATGTCATATCAAACAATAGTTTGGAACATTCCTGAGACTATGGATGTTCCATTAATTTTGTTTTACCATTCTCTTCAGTAGAAACTTGATTAGTAAGTTAATGGTTAAATACATTATATGATATTACTTATCAAGTATTAGTTGTAACAGGCCTAATCATTACTTATAATATATGCCATTAAATCATGTTTTACTTGCCAAGAAATGCACCAATTCCCCAAATACATGATTACGAATATGTCTAAACTTGAAATTTGTTGTTATTATTGAATTTTCAATATGAATGAAATGTTACTCCAAAGGTACGTATATATATATATATATATATATATATATATATATATATATATATATATGTGTGTGTGTGTGTGTGTGTGTGTGTGTGTGTGTGTGTGTGTGTATATATATATATATATATATATATATATATATATATATATATATATATCAATAGTACTTGCTAGTCCACTGCACGAAAAAGGCCTCAGACATGTCCATCTATAGGGTGTCTGCACAGGGTCATTCTATGCCAGTCTATACCTACAAATTTTCTTAGATCGTCAATCCATTGTCTTCTCATCCTTCTCCTTCTTCGCTTGTAATCTCTATGGACCCAATCTGATATTCTTCTAGTCCATATATTAGCTGCCATTTCCATTTTTATGTTCTGCCCATGTTAATTTCTTTTTCTGACATATTGTCAGGATATCTTCTACTTTAGTTTACTCTCGTATCTATGTTGTTTCTTTTGCTTCTTATTGTTAATCCCATAACTATTATTTCCATAGCTTTTTAGCTGTGAATACCTCGTGTTTTAAGGATTTATAAGGTCCCAAGTTTCTGATGCAAAAGTTAATACTTTTCTTTTTAGAGGAAGTGGAATTTTACATTTCATAATCTCATTTTGTAAACTAAAAGCTCTCCTACCCAATGTTTGTCCATTTTTAATTTTGGTATTATGTCCCGGAGAAACAGTTACTGTCGGTCCTAATTGCGTATATTCATTAATAATCTAGATATTAATCTATATCCCTTGTTTGTTGTCTCTGCATTTTCATTGAACATGATTTTAGTTTTGTTCATATTAATTTTCAGTCATACATTTCTACTTTCTTTATTCCAGTCTTCTATCATCTTTTGTAATTCCTCCCATAATTCACTAACTACACCTATGTCATCTGCAAATCTTATATTGTTAAGGTATTCCACATTAATAATAGTTCCTATTTTTTCTTAATCTCTTCATCATCATCTCCTCCTACGCTTACTGACGCAAAGGACCTCGGTTAGACTTCGCCAGTCGTCTCTATCTTGATCTTTTAAACCAATACTTCTCCATTCATCATCTCCCACTTCACGCTTCATAGATCTCAGTTATGTAGGCCTGTGTCTTCTAACTCTTCTAATGCCTTCTAGATCGCAGTTGCAAGTTTGGTAAACTAATCTCTCGTGGGGAGTGCAAAGAGCATGCCCAAACCATCTCCACAAATCCTGCACCATGATCGCATCCACATATGGCACTCGGATAATCTCTCTTATAGTTTCATTTGTAATCCTGTCTTCCCATTTAACTCCCAATTTTCTTCTGAGGGTTTTGTTCTCAAATCTACAAAGTCTGTTGGATATTGTTTTATTGTCATACCACGACTCATGTCAATACAGTAACACCAATCTCACAAAACTGATATATAGCCTGATTTTTATATGTAATTTCAGACGATTTGATTTCCAGATTTTACTTAACCTAGCCATTGTGTGATTTGCTTTTTTCCATATTTCATTAAACTCGCATTGTAAAGATCCTGTATTAGAGATCATAGTTCTTTGGTATTCAAATTATTCTACCTTAACAATCCTTTCTCCTTTCAATGATATTTCATATTCCATTGCATATTCCATTCCCATCTTCTCTATCTTTCTTCTATTTATCTTAAACACATACTTATGAGATTTTTCCTGCATTCTGGTAAGCAAGATTTGCAAATCCTGTGGTGTTCTGCTGATAAGAACAGCGTCATCAGCCTATAATAGGTCAGCCGATTTCCTGTTACCAATCCATTCCAATCCTCCACCATCCCCAACTGCTGTATACATTACAAAATCCATGAGAAGAATAAACAACATAGGTCACAACACATTCCCTTGGAGTACTCCACTGTTCACTGGAAATTCATTCGATAGGACTCCTCTAAAATTAAGATTGCACTTGCTATGGTCATGAACAGACTTAATCAAATTTACATACTTAAGAGGAAATCCATAATGATGCAGCACTCTCCACAAAACTGACCGGTGCACACTATCAAAGACTTTTCCATCAAAAGTTGATTTCTATACTCTATACATTGCTGTACCACATGTCTTAAAGTAAATATTTTATCAGCACAACTTCTATCTTTTCTAAATCTTATTTGTTCATCTCTCAGCTTTTCATCAATCTTTCACTCTAAACTCTTAAAAATAAGCATACTATATATTTTCATGGCAACTGAGGAAAGTGTGATGCCTCTGTAATTATAGTAATTAGTTAGATTTTTTTTTCTGGAACTCTCACAAACACTTCTAGCCCCCATTCATCAGGTGTTGCCTTTTCACACCATATTTTACAAAATAATCTGGTAAGTATTCTGGGGGTCACTTCATTTTCGGCTAATAATATCTCAGCAGTTATTTCATCATATACTGGGGCTTTCCATCTATTTAGTTTTTTAAGGATAGCTTCAACTTCAAACACAATGAATTAATTCATGGGCATATCAAGGTCTTCCTCCGCTTCAGGTATATCAATCAGATTATTCCCTTCATATCTCCTATTCATGATCTTACTAACGTGTTCCATCCAACGCTGCCTTTCTTCATCTACTGTAGTTATAAAAGATCCATCTCTCTTTTTGGGTGGGTATATGCCATCTCTTCTGTGCCCTAGTAGATATTTCATTAATAATTCTATGAGTAATCCTTACACTATAGTCACTCTCTGAATTCATAGATTTATCAGCCTCATCTACTTTCCTGTCTAAATATTCTCTCCAGTCATTCTTGGCTTTTCTTTTGACTTCACTATCAATACTGAAATATTTAGCATGCTCAACCTTATAATTTTCATTACATCCTGAAAAACTTTCAACAATCAATTTCTGTCTTTGTCACCTTTTTATTGTATCCTAATATAAATTCTTAAAAACGCCCTTTAATCATGCTGTTAATAAATCAAAAGGGATGGAGTCTCCCTGTCTAACTCCTTTCTCAATCGAAATTTTTCACGATGTTTATGTAGTTTTAAGATTACTGTACTTCACATATAGATATATTCAAGCACTTAAACATGAGATTCCTCTATTCCTTGTCTTTGGGGGCTTTCATTTATCAAAATCTATAATTGTCATACTTATTGATTTGTCATGATCTTTTGACTGTTCCATTAGCTGGTTAATTTCATGGATATGGTTAGTTGTTGAATACCCGCTTTTTAAGGCTGCCTGCTCTCTTGGGTGATTACTTCTTGCTGTCTTTCTACTCAGCCTAATGTGATATCTTTGAATATTTATTATATTACTGAGAGTATACTTATCAACCGATAATTTTTCAGACCTTTTGTATAATGATAAAGCTTTTCCAAGCTGTAAGTATAGAGCATTTTTTCAGACATTTTTGTAGTAAAGTTATGCGAGTTTTGCTATTATGAAATCTTGTACATCTATCTTTAAATCAGTTGTTAGACTAGCTTTTCCTGCTATTTTGCCTTTTTTCACACCTTTTAATGCTTTCTTTACGTGTTCTACTTTTATTTTTGGTACCAGTTTAGGTGTATAATTATTTATATTGGAAAATTTATTTGTTATACAACTGTTGTATAACATTATTTAGAAATCATCTGGAATTCTTATCACTCCATCTCTTTTGTTGATAATATTTCGATTTTCATCTTTTAAAGCAAATATCTACTGGCCCACCGTTTACACCTTTTCATCAATTTGATATTTCTTCTTTTCTTAAGCGCTTCCTAATTTTTTTTCTGATTGTGTTTACGAATGTCTTGGGTTTCTATTTTATTTATTGCTTTGGAAAGTTCAGCTAATTCCATTTCATGTCTCTTAGATTTTGCTCTCATTTCCAATCTTTTCTTTAATAATTTTTTTTTTTTGGTGTTTTCTGATAATTGTCCTTGATCTAGTTTACAAACTTTATCACATATCTATTATGCTTATTTCAATAAGAAAAATTAAATTAGTGTGTATATATATATATATATATATATATATATATATATATATATATATATATATATATATATATTTGTATATGTATGTAAATATATATTTATCTATATATCTATCTATATATATACATATATAAATATATATATATATATATATATATATATATATATATATACAGTATAAATATATATATATATATATATATATATATATATATATATATATATATATATATATATATGTGTGTGTGTGTGTGTATGTGTATATATATACATGTATATATATATGCATGCATATATATATATATATATATATATATATATATGCATGCATATATATATATATATATATATATATATATATATACACAGATATATCATCAGATATTAATTTCCGCACCGCTGAGAAAACAGGTGATCGCCGTCGCGCACGAGACGGGACATATGGGGATAAGGAAGATGACGGAGAAGATAATGAAACACTTTTTCTGGCCTGGCATGCATAAGAACATGAGCTAGTTTTGCCGTGCATGTCATGTATGTCCAATGGCTGGGAAACCGAACGAGTACATAAAGAAAGCTCCTTTAAGCCCGATAGAAGTGCGAGGAGAACCCTTCAGCAAGGTAATGATTGACATTGTGGAACCTTAACCAAGGAGGAAAAAAGCCTTGAATATATGTTAAACTTGATGTGGAACAATATTACAAAGTGAAGTGCATTTATTTTTGCTTAACCGTTCTGTAACCTTGTGTGAGCCCAAAGATCATAAGAGTAACAGATAATTATATACAAAGGTGTAATTATGGTTTATTTTCTATAGTATTTAAGTGTCATTTTTTCATTAATTGTCAAAATTAGATATTTTAATAAATTAATCTCTAGCGAAACAATTGAGTAAAATTCTTGAAGTGTCATTTTGCCATAATTGTAAGGTTTAGTTCCGATTTAAATTTTGAGCGATTTATTTTTGGTATTATTTTTTTATTGCTATTTTTATAGAGTATATATATTTTTGTAAAGTGTGTATTATTTCCATTACCAATAATTATTTCGGTGCCTTGCTTATATCCCTGACTAAGAACAGAAGTAAGAGGTTGGCCTTAGAATAGTTCCTGTTAAAAGTAAAGTAATCACTCAGTTTTGTTTTGAGTGTAACGTAAAAAGACCTTTAGATATTCAGAGTTCATATAAATTAACGTCTGGTAGTTGCGTTGTTATTCTCAGAGCTCGGAGGTATTCTTGTGTGTATCAGATCTATGTAATATAAAGCAAGTTAGTCTCGAGCTCGTGAGTTTACATAATTCGCTAGTCTTAGATATATATATATATATATATATATATATATATATATATATATATATATATATACATACATACATATACCAAAGGCACTTCCCCCAATTTTGGGGGGTAGCCGACATCAACAAATGAAACAAAACAAAAAAGGGGACCTCTACTCTCTACGTTCCTTCAGCCTAACCAGGGACTCAACCGAGTTCAGCTGGTACTGCTAGGGTGCCACAGCCCAACCTCCCACATTATCCACCACATATGAAGCTTCATAATGCTGAATCCCCTACTGCTGCTACCCCCGCGGTCATCTAAGGCATTGGAGGAAGCAGCAGGGCCTACCGGAACTGCGTCACAATCGCTCGCCATTCATTCCTATTTCTAGCACGCTCTCTTGCCTCTCTCACATCTATCTTCCTATCACCCAGAGCTTTCTTAAAACCATCCATCCACCCAAACCTTGGCCTTCCTCTTATACTTCTCCTATCAACTCTTGCATTCATCACCTTCTTTAGCAGACAACCATTTTCCATTCTCTCAACATGGCCAAACCACCTCAACACATTCATATCCACTCTAGCCGCTAACTCATTTCTTTCGCCGTTCTCTCCCTCACCACTTCCTTCCTAACCCTATCTACTCGAGATATACCAGCCATACTCCTTAGACACTTCATCTCAAACACATTCAATTTCTGTCTCTCCGTCACTTTCATTCCCCACAACTCCGATCCATACATCACAGTTGGTACAATCACTTTCTTATATAGAACTCTCTTTACATTCATGCCCAACCCTCTATTTTTTACTACTCCCTTAACTGCCCCCAACACTTTGCAACCTTCATTGACTCTCTGACGTACATCTGCTTCCACTCCACCATTTGCTGCAACAACAGACCCCAAGTACTTAAACTGATCCACCTCCTCAAGTAACTCTCCATTCAACATGACATTCAACCTTGCACCACCTTCCCTTCTTGTACATCTCATAACCTTACTCTTACCCACATTAACTCTCAACTTCCTTCTCTCACACACCCTTCCAAATTCTGTCACTAGTCGGTCAAGCTTCTCTTCTGTGTCTGCTACCAGTACAGTATCATCCGCAAACAACAACTGATTTATCTCCCATTCATGGTCATTCTCGCCTACCAGTTTTAATCCTCGTCCAAGCACTCGAGCATTCACCTCTCTTACCACTCCATCAACATACAAGTTAAACAACCACGGGGACATCACACATCCCTGTCTCAGCCCCACTCTCACCGGAAACCAATCACTCACTTCATTTCCTATTCTAACACATGCTTTACTACCTTTGTAGAAACTTTTCACTGCTTGCAACAACCTTCCGCCAACTCCATATAACCTCATCACATTCCACATTGCTTCCCTATCAACTCTATCATACGCTTTCTCCAGATCCTTAAACGCAACATACACCTCCTTACCTTTTGCTAAATATTTCTCGCATATCTGCCTAACTGTAAAAATCTGATTCATACAACCCCTACCTCTTCTAAAACCACCCTGT
>NC_090748.1:53839527-53844527 GCF_036898095.1 Palaemon carinicauda | reverse complement strand
TATATATATATGTGTGTGTGTGTGTGTGTGTGTGTTGTGTGTGTGTGTGCGTGCGTGTGTGTGTGTGTGTGTGTATGTGTAAATAATTACATATATATGTTTGTGTTGCGTAGGTTTGTGCATGTGGTTGTAATTTTGCGTGCAGATATCATTTTATGCTTCGTAATCCAATAATACTGGACAAGAAGAAAAATAAAACGTGGAAATATGTACATGTAAAAAAATAACAGGAACCAATTACGCAATAAATACAAGAGACGCAAGGCAGTGGCTCATTAGAAGTAATAACGCATAATGTTTGTAAGCCAGTATCTTTTGGCTTAGAATAATTTTTGCTTCATATTTTGCATGTGGAAGCAAGGTAATCTCCGGAGAATTAATAGAGAAAGGCTATTAAAGAACATTATGTCGGACACTTTATTAACGCACACGTCTTGGTTAATATACTAATTACATCATTTTTTTTTTCTTTTTGGTGTTTGCCTTAAACTTCATTTCTCTCTTTTACCTGCTTTAGCAATGTCCCTTCCAAGAGATTATCTCGGAACGGCATTATCAGAACCGCCAGCCAATTTTCTGTCTAGAGCCCGTCAACGAACCAGGCGCGCAGACTGGCGCGCAAACCACACTCTCCAGAAGCTACTTAAGTTAAGGCTTTCGGAGGCCGAGTGGTTTACACATACTTTGCATGGTCTCCCACGGTTTGCTCTCACTAAAACTTGAATTCTTAAATCACCCTCCTTACGTCCCCCTATATGAATCCCTCGTGTACATTATCTTTATTTTGAAAATACTAAAGAGCAGGTTAGCCTTTTGCTACAATATTGAAAAAATGTAGCAATATTTCAGGTTTTGTAATTAAAAATAAATCTTCATTCTGTTTTATAGCCCCCAAGTGGTGGGAATTGTTATTGATGATCCTAAAAATCTTAATTTTCTTCTTTTATGCTTGTCAATCACTGTTATTATTTGATTTTCAAAATAACATATCAGTACCAGTGTCTTCTTGATATTATTATTATTATTATTATTATTATTATTATTATTATTATTATTATTATTATTATTATTATTATTATTTGCTAAGCTACAACCCTAGTTGGAAAAGCAGGATGCTATTAGCCCAAGGGTCCCAACAGGGAAAATAGCCCAGAGAGGAAAGGAAAAAAGGAACATAAAATATTTATAGAAGAGTAACAACATTAAAATAAATACCTCGTATATAAACTATAAAAAACTTAACAAAGCAAGAGGAAGAGAAATGAGGTAGAATAGAGCGCTTGAGTGTACCCTCAAGCAAGAGAACTCTAACCTAAAACAGTGGAAGACCATGGTACGGAGGCTATGGCACTACCTAAGACTAAAGAACAATGGTTTGATTTTGGAGTGTCCTCCTAAAAGAGCTGCTTACCATATCTAGAGAGTCTCTTCTACCCTTACCAAGAGGAAAGTAGCCACTGAACAATTACAATGCAGTAACCCCTTAAGTGAAGAAGAATTGTTTGGTAATCTGTGTTGGCAGGTGTATGAGGAAAGAGGAGAATATGTAAAGAATAGACCAGACTGCCCAGTCTGAGTGTGTAGGAAAAGGGAAAATAAACCGTAACCAGAGAGAAGGCTCCAATGTAGTTCTGTCTGGCCAGTCAAAAGATCCCATACCTCTCTAGCGGTAGTATTTCAACGGGTGGCTGGTGCCCTAGCTAACCTGCTACCTATTCTTGTTTAGATTTTTTGAAGAGCTAAAATATTGACCATGTCATCGATTACTGCTTTTCACAACCATTTCCGCAGAACTATTTGATTCAATTTTAAAGTCTCTTTAATTTGACTTGTGCTTACTGTTTTAAGGCAAAGCCTTCCGTATTTCTAAGTAAAACAGTACTACAATTTGGATACTGACCGCTGTCTCTCAAACTTCGTCCTTACACTTAGCTGTTATGTTCCTTGTTGGCTATAGGGAAAATATCACTGTTATCGTCGCCCCATCTTGTAGACAAGATAGACATTAAAAAATCAAATAAAGTTCCTTCAAGAAATCCCTCAATTTTATATCTGTGGAAAATCACTTGCCATTAATTTGTCTAATTCTGATGCTTTAGCAGCCTTTAACACTGAAGGACAAGGGCACTTGTGAGAGATCCATAGGCCATATGGAATATTCATGTACCTCCACACTTCATAAAATCCCTGAAGAGGAAAACTCTTTATGGCTTGTTGTGTGTGGAAGTAACTTTGATGTTGCCTAGTTATATCAAGTAAACATATAACGGACTCTTTTCTATGCAGTATTTGTTTAGCCCAGGGTGGTCCAACCTTTTCCATGCCAAGGGCCACATTACATGAAATTCTTGATGGCACGGGCCACAAAAGGAAATTAATATTAGAATTATAATTACTGGTCTAGTAACTGAAGGGGAGCACCTTCCCCCAAGGGGAGAGGATTCATATCCTTATATCCATGTGATTTTTTTAACCAGGTATGTTGATGCACTTGAAGAGTTTACACACCGTATCATAAGATTTTCCCCACTACTTAGTTGTATGTGAATATATTTGCTCCAAGACAAGACAAAAAATACATAGGTAAAGATTGAAATTAGAATCTTATATAGTTCTGTTTATATTTACCTTCAAATCACAATTAAAGTACATTATATATATATAAAAAGAGAAAATATATACACACAACTCAGATACTAGTATTTAGTGATACTTTCTAATCATAAGTGAAAAAAAAAATTGAATCTCAGATTGTTCTTTTCCTGTTTAACTTCAAAATGCGTTACAATCAAAGTGAAAAAGTAAATCTACAGACATAGACAGACAGAGACACATACACAAACATATATATATACTTTATACACACACATATATATGTATATATATATATATATATATATATATATATATATATATATATATATATATATATATATATATATATATATATATATATATATATATATATATATATATATATAACACTTGAGTTACTTCTATTCAGTTATACTTTCTAATCATAGACATTATACGTTGTAAAAAGACCACGTGAAAAAGATAGTTTTGTAGTTCTGTTTCCACACAGGCTACCATGGGATTGTTGAACAAAATGTTTCTGGACCTCAACTTTTCAAAGTATCTGAATCTTGTCTCAAACCCACAATATAAACTTTCAAGTTTTAAGAAAAAAAAATGATATATATGAAAAGTCTTTTGAATTTTATTTGTTCAATTCATGATAAGAAGGGAAGTGTGTCAGATAATTCTTGTTTAAGCACTCACTGAAAAGTTGCAGCTTTTTACGGAGAGAATCAAGCTGGGAAACTTTATGTTATTTTCCTTGAAGGTTCGTGTTTAGTAGGTTGAGGTGGGCATTCACTTCTATAAGACTTGCTTGGGAGCAAAGAAAATCTTTATCGTGTAGCTGAATTTGGCACTGTTCTGAATTACTAATATGCTGATTTTGTAGAAATGGTAGAATATCTTTCATTAAAGAAAAGAAACGAGGTGTTTTCTAGCTTTCAGCCCCCTAACACTTGAATATAGTGAGAGGTCAATGTACTTGGTGTTCAGTTTTTCCATGAATGATATAAATTTTCTATTCCACGGGAATTATTTCCACCTCTGATTAAGCTCACAATACTGACAACACTTATCATGACATCACTCATCAGCAATATATTACTTCATGGAGCCTCTTAGTGAATAATGCAGTGTAGTGTGATGCAATGCATTCCATTTTTCTTTAAAAGTCCAACTAACCCCACATTACTACCAACCATAGCTTTCGCATCATCAGTTACAATGCAGGAACAATTTTTAAACCCTCCATATTCATTGATTACGGATTTGAGGGAAACGTATATAACAGAACCTCTGCTATCATCATTCAATGACTGCATCTTGATATGTGCTTCGGGTATAACAAAATCTTCGTCAGTGGTGTCAAATTACTTACAATGTCCCATCATATTTCATCTTGCAAATATTTGGTGAGATAACGACACACTTTCAGATTAATTTGCTACCCGGTACTTTTTATTCAGCAAACTATTGTACTATTTTACTGTAAACTGCTTTATTAATTCTCCATCCCTAAATGATTTTCTATCTCTTATAAGTTCCATAGTAACTTCATATGAAGCAGTACAACTATCTGTTCATGATTTTCAGAAGTTATGTAGCCTATGCTTTTGTTGTTGAGATTTTCAAGATATTCATTATATCACTTTATGATTTTCTCACAAATTGGGCATACTTTTCTTTGTGTAATGTCTCATAATGCCTTCGAACGATATATTCCTTAACAACAGAGCCTATTTGCTACCACACAATATTCTTCTTCCCACTTCATATCATATGCTCTGTTCACATTGGAGCATTTCTTTTCTTACTTAGACTCATGGAAAGACGTTATCAACAATAGCGTTGCCATTATATATAATTGTTTATAATTGTTATTGTTATTATTATTGTTCTATCTACCGTCAAAAGTAGACTAAAAATTAGCATTGAACGCATGTTATGGGGAGAGAGAGAGAGAGAGAGAGCGAGAGAGAGAGAGAGAGAGAGAGAGAGAGAGAGAGAGAGAGAGAGAGATTACACGAATTCTAATGAAATATATAATTTTGTTTTTATTTCATTATTTAGCATTTTCATTTTTATCAATATTCAGGAGGGATCATTTTAAGTCCAGTAAGGTTCCATCACATGAAATCATACTGCAAATTTGGGTCAGTGTTGGAGGGCCATAAAAAAGCACCTCGAGAGCCACATTTGGCCTGCGGGCCTGTAGTTGGACCAGCCTGGTTTAGCCTATCAAATGTTCAAATTCAAAGTGAAATTCAAAATTATTCTAAAGGTACCTCCTTTCTTGTTTTTTAGTTGACCTTAATGCTAGACTACACTTAAATATTTATATTCTTTACTCTTTGCAGAATGTTCTCAATAATCAGAAGCAATCATTCATAATATACTTATTTTCTAAATGAAACTAAAAT
>NC_090748.1:53829527-53834527 GCF_036898095.1 Palaemon carinicauda | reverse complement strand
GAAAGCAAGACAAGAAGAAAGAGAGAGAAGATGAGAAGAGGAAGGGAGAGAAGAAAAACAGTGTGAGAAGGAAATGGATGAAAAAGAATGAAGAGCCCGAAAGATTGCAAGAAATGCAAGGTTAATGGGAGGAAGGCAAGAAGAAGAAGAGAGAGAAGAAAGACGATGTGAGGAAGATGGAAGCAACGGAAATCACAAGACAAGAATAAAAAGAGAAAAGACAGGAAGAAAAAGAGATGGAAGAAGCCCGGTATGCCTGGGTTGGAGCTGTTGCATCCCCATGCCCACTTGACAACGCAAACCGAGGTGGTCCCTGCTAAGCACAATCTAGTTTAATATGTCGGAAGCCATGAGGTTAATTCCAAGGTTCACAGAAGAGTCTCCAGGTGAGTTCCTTGATCATTTTGAAATTGTCGCGGCGACAATGAAATGGCCACAAGATAAATGGTCTGCATTATTGCAGAATGTGCCCCTGAGTATTATAATGAAAGTTTAGGAAGTTTGAGAAAGGACGAGAAAATGACTTTCCTGGATTACGTTTATAAGGTACGATAATATCCTAAAAGATGGACAGAGGCTACTAATGTAAAGGAGATGGCTGATTAGGAAGAATTTATAATACTAGAGCAGTATCTACGAGAAATTCCTGAACACATTCAAACTTACTTGAGAAAGAGAGAGAAATGAAGAAACTTGACAAAGCCACTTCACTGAGTGAAGATTACAGTATTTCCAGCCGTAAACCCTCATCAGGCAGGAAGTTTCAACCGTCGTTCCAAATAAGTGTCATGCATTCACAGAACCATGGAAACCAGTTCAGTAATAGCAACGGGAACAAGTTCAACAGTTACAGCGGAAGTAGCACTGGTACTGTCCCTAAGCAGAATGTGATAGTACCACAGCAACAAACATCAAATCACCCTCCATCAAGTACCGTGAAAGACGTGCAGAAGGTTGATATTGTCTGTTTTAAGTGTGGCAATATAGGTCATATCAGTAAGGAATGTAGGTCAAACCAACATAAAGCAGTCGCCCAAGTGATTAAGGATAATTCGACTTCACAGAATGCAAAGACAAAGAAGCATTTGGGAAACAACGGAGAGGAAAATAAACTAGCTAACGTTTACACGATGAACAAGACGAAACCAAACAGTGTGGATGCCTTTAAGCCATATATTTATGAAGCTATGTCAGCAGCAATAGACGGGAGTGAGAGAACCCCGGTCAGGATATTGCGTGACACAGGTTGTAACCATAGTGTGGTAGTACGAGGAGCATACCCGTTGGTGGATCAGTCTCTCACAAGAGACTCAGTTATTTTGAAGGGAATAGGAGGTGAAGAGGTCACCCCTATTTGCCGCTTGAAACCGTCATGCAAGTTGGTGACAGTTAATTTTGACTTTGAGGTGAAGGATTCATTGGCTGTCGAAAGAGTAGACGTCTTGCTAGATAATGAGGTTGGTGGAGCGCCGTTCATGCCTTGTCCTATCCCATTGTAACGGAGAAACCTTTGAAGCATAGTCCTACGACAGGACTCGGGAAGGACTACACGTACCTGTTTCCTAGTTATGTTACAACTAGGAGTATGAAGAAGAAAGTGATGGCTAAAAAAGAAGAAAAAGAAATCGAGGGAGAGATGAACTTGGAGGATTTGCTTTTCAAAGGAGAGGATTCCCTTGATGGTACGTAAGAAGAGAACTCCCGAGTAGGCCCGAGTGAAGAGGAATGACAGACGAGCATACAAGAGGACAAAGAAGAAAAAGAAATCAAAGGAGCAGTGAACTTATACAATATTTTTCCGAAGAAAAGGAGAATTCCAAAGTAAGCCCGATCGCAGAGGAACGGCAGACGAGTGAACAAGAAGACAAAAGAAAAATGGACCTGGAAGAAATGAACTTGGTGGATTTGTTTCCCGAAGAAGAGGATTCCCTTTATGGTACGTAAGAAGAGAACTCCCGAGTAGGCCTGAACGAAGAGGAACGACAGACGAGTGGACAAGAGGACAAAGATAAAATTAACCTGAAAGAAATGAACTTGGAGGATTTGTTTTCTAAAGAAGAGGGTTCCCTTGATGGTATGCAAGAAAAGAACTCCCGAGTAGGCCCGAGCGAAGAGGAGTGACAGACGAGCTAAAAAGAGGACAAAAAAGAAATGGACTTGGAAGAAATGGAGAATTTAACATTAGAAGTAAGACAAGTGAGTAGGAAAAGCCTGATAGGATTACAATGGAAGGATACAACGTTAACAGAGTTATTGTACAATGTGGTGGACGAGATGAAGGCACAGCAGTCCCTGACCTGTTATTATCTTGAGAAAGTTTCGACACATCTTATTGGGGTACAAAATAAATGTACGTACCGATCATAAACACATTTGTGATCTTTTCAAGAAAAGAGCCTTCACCAATAACTTAAGGTTTAATCGCTGGTTTTTTAGTGTACTTGAGTTTGCTCCAGAATTTAGATACATTCCAGGTAGGTTTAATACTTTAGTATATGAATTATCTAGAGCACAGGAGAATACTGAAAGAATTATCACTACTAACACCTTTTGTTTCAGTTGTCAATGAAGTATACACGTTGGCAGGACATCCAGGAATCAAAAAGACCGAGTGAACCCTAAGTAGAAATTATTTTTGGCCTAGATGCAATGAGGATGCTAGAACGTTTATAAATGAATGTCCTACTTGTAATAAGCATAAAGGCCATGCAAATGTCAGAGCACCTTCAAAAAAGTATTCTAGTAATTTAAACCCTTTTGATGTAGTTAAAATGGACCATATGGGACTCTTTCCAAAAACTCTGAGAGGAAGTAAATATGTACTGGTTTTCATAGATTATTTGATTCGGTACTTAGAAATTGTTCCAGTTAGCAGAAGCCTTAAAGACCAAAATAATCACTAGACATTTGTGCCTGGAGGTACTTCTTTCAGATAATGTACCAGAATTTACTAATAAAGTTATAAAGAAACTGTGATTTTTTTTTAAAATCAAGAAATGTGAGATAACCCCTTATAAGCCAAGTTCAAATGGGACAGTAGAAAGGGCAGATAAGAGAAATAATGAATGTACTGTGAACTATTATTAGTACAACTACAGAAGACTACGATTTAGCCTTAGAAGATGTTCAGTTCAATGAGACGGTAGGAGAAACTCCACACTTTTTGCTTTATGGTTATCAGAAAAGACTATCAAACTCATTGTTAGAAGACGCAAAACCTCCTAGGCACACTTAGGACTACGAAGACTATGTAGCTTGAAAATTACAAAGAACATTCCAAATTATAAGATAGACCAGGCAGTCTATAGAAAAAAAGGGCAACAGGTGAATAAGAAGCACTATGACGCAACTAGTTCAAATACAGATCTAAAGATAGGTTCACAAGTATATATAAAAGTACAAGTAAAAGAAGGACCCAATAAAAAGGTGTCTCTCAAATTTGAAGATCCTTATCGAGTGTTAGAAAGAAAAAGGAATAATAAATTTAAGCTAGTACGTGAACACAGTTTAAATGTAAGATATGCACATTGGAATCATTTAAAAATGCAAAACCTAATCCATGGTCTTCTCAAAATTATACAGGAATTGGCTGAAATAGTTCCTTCTGATCCTGCCCCTACCCTAGTGGTAAGTATCACTTGCGAAGCCTACATTAAAAGCGGGCCTTATTAGAAGGTCATAGAAAGGGTGACTTAATAAATGATTTTGCTGTAGTCAAGGTAAATTTAAACTCGTTATTTGAATAAGAAGAGCATTTGAAACAATCGAATGAATAGATACAAGAATGTATACTCACCCATAGTGATTCCATATTTGTTGAACTATTGCGTGACTTACAGGAAAAAAAAATTGAAGAAATCCTCAGGCCTCAAAGAAACAAAAGATCCTTATTATCTTTTATAGGAAGTGCCGTTGGTGTATTGTTTGGAGTGGTCACAGAAAGCAATGTTGAAGGTTTAACTGATCGTTTGGAACGAATAGAGAAATAAGCTAAACATAAAGGGAATCTTATAAATACATTGATAGAAAATAATAGCAAGAATGTAGAAAACCAAAAAAGAATGGTCGAATTCATTAATCAGGTTAACTTAAACATCTCTAATAAGATAGAGGATTTGGAAAATGTATTTAAGATAATTCATGAGGTGAAAATCGAGATTAGTGCCCATAAAGAGTCAGTGAATGGGTTATTGAGTGTCCAGAAAGGAATTCTTAGCCCTGTTATCATTTCCCCGAAAACTTCGAATAAAAAAATCATAGATTGGTGTATGATTAATAGTCACTCCAAGCCTTTAATAGATGATATATTTTGGTGCTATACTATGTCAACCGTGAAAGTAATATATGTACATTTGTTGGCATTAATTCCATTTAAAGGTGTACATATGTTTGATTTATTCACGATTCATCCTTTTCCAGTTAAAACTGAGAATGAAACCTTGATCTGGAACCAAACAAAGGTAAGTTATGTGTAATTATGTATAACTTAAACTTCCCGTAAATAATTTACAATGTATACAAGGAATATTCTTTGATAACACTCAATTAATAAAGTCTTGTAAATTTGAACTTTTTCATTTACTATTTGGGTAATGAGTTTTTTTATGTCAGTCATACTGAAAATGCTGAAGTTACCTATATGGGAAGACACAACTTTTTAGCTTAACAAATGTAAAATCAATAAAAAAATTCTTGCACTGTAGTCATTACTGACTATCTCTATTATATACGTAGTGTATTTTTACAGTATGAAATAAATCATTCATCTAATATAAAGAGTTACGAAAACAAGATCAACTATTTTAAATTAGAACATTTAGAAGTGATAGAATATATATATATATATATATATATATATATATATATATATATATATATATATATATATATATGTATATATATACATATATATAATTATATATATACACATATATATGTGTGTATGTATATATATATATATATATATATATGTATATATATATATATATATATATATATAT
>NC_090748.1:53809527-53824527 GCF_036898095.1 Palaemon carinicauda | reverse complement strand
GGTTTTGTTGATATTTATTTTACTTATTAAAAGAACTTGTAATGATTTTAAGATCGTGACATTTGAATAGAGAAAATTTCAGAACGGGACCCACACCTGGGCATACCGGGGTGCTAGGAATCTCCCGGTTTATAATTACTATACAAAAATGGAAAATTGGTGATTAGAATATTATAATCATTAATCAGATTAGGAAGTTACAGAAAGTAGAGAATGAATTTATGAAATATAGTTTGGATATCTTAGCTCTAAATGAAACACATCATAAGAGGATCGGTAAAGAATTCTTATTCATTCAGGAAAAACAGATGAAGTTGGATGAGGAGTAGGAATGAAGATGACACCAAGAGCAGAACAGGCATAAACGGAGTGTAGAGGTGTAAATAGTAGATTGTTACTTGCAAAATTTAAATCAAAGTAGTACAATATGAGTGTTGCAGTTTGCTATGCACCAACAAATGATTCACCTGAAGAAAGGAAAGCTGAACACTATGAAGAACTGTAGAGTATAATAGATGAGATCACAGAGGGAGATATGAAAATTGTGATTAGAGACCTTAATGCTAAAGTTAGAAGGAATAATCAAAGTATAGAGAGAGTGTTGAGATTCAAGGCAAAGTTGCAAATGAAAATGGAGAGCATTTTATAAGTTTTCGTTCAATAGACTGTCTTATTATTGGAGGTACTCTTTTCCAGCACAAGGGCATCTACAATTATACATGGACTTTACCATGCGTCAATTACAAAAATAAAGTATATCACATGGCCCTTAATAAGAAGAGAAGGAGAACTCGGGGAAATGTAAGAAGCTATAGAGGTGCAGATATCGGTAGTAATCACCAGCTCCTCATTGCCACACTGAAATTAAAACTGAAAGCACCCAACATATACATAGATAGAATACCTAGGTTTGATACAACTAAACTTCTAGAAGATGAGCTCAGAGAAACATTTGCAATTGAATGTAGGAATCGATTTGCAGTCTTAGAGAATTTAAGAAAAGAAGAGCAGATAATTAACAAAGAATGGTGTGAATTTAAGAATATTTTTCAATCAGTTGATAATGGTGGTTTGGGGACATGTAGTTACAAGGAGAAAACCATGAATATCAAATGATACTTGGAATACTATAAAAAAAGAGACAATGACAGAAAGTGATTGCTGAAATTTTTTTAGGAAGTAATGAAAATTACAAGGTAGAGCATTCTAAGTATTCTAGTATTGATAGTCAACTCAAATGAAAAGCCAGGAATGACCAGAGAAATTATCTAAACAGCAAAGTGGATAAGTCTGACAAAGCTATGAATTTAATGATTGGCTATGGTGTAACAATTACTCATAAAATTGTTAATTAAATCTCTACTGGGGGAAAAAACGAAGCATATACTCATGAAAAAGAGAGAGCAACGTTAGATGGAACACTTTAATGAGATCATGAATAGGAGATATGAAGGGAATAATTTGATTGATATACCTGAATCTGAGGAAGACCTTGATGTACCCGTGAATGAATTCAATGTATTTGAAGTCGAAGCTATCATCAAAATACTCAATAGATGGTAAGCCCCTGGATACGATAGAAAAACGTCCCAAATGAAGTGGCTCCCAGAATACTTAAAAGATTATTTTGTATATGGCGTGAAAAGCCAAAACCTGATGAATGGGAGCTAGGCAGGAGATCTGACTGAGTGAGATGATTACAGAAGCATCACTTACGTCAGTTATTAAAATATCTAGTATGCTTATTCTGAAGAGACTTGAGAGATTGATGAAAAGCTGAGATATGAATAAGCAGGATTTAGAACATTTAGAAGTTTCACTAACCAAATTTTTATTTTAAGACATGTGGTACAGCAATGTGTAGAATACAGAAATCCACTTTAGATAACATTTGGATACTATGAAAAAGCCTTTCATTGTGTGCACCAGAAAAGCAAGTGTAAAGTTAATGTTAGTGGAGTCTTATCAAATGAATTTCCAGTGAACATTGTAGTACAACAAGAGAATGTGTAGTCGCCTATGTCATTCATCCTCATCATGGATTTTGTAATGCATATAAAAGCTGGGGATGATGATAAATGATTAGACTGGATATGTAATAGGAAATCAACTGACTTAGTGTATGCTGATGAAGCTGTCCTTATTAGCAGAACGCCACATAATTTGCAATGCTTGCATACCAAAATGCATGAAATATTGCATGAGGTTTGGATCAAAATTAATAAGAGAAAGACAGAGATAATACAAACGGAATATGCAGTGGAAGATGAAATATCATGGAAGGAGAAAGGATTAATGAGGTAGAGCCATTTAGATGTTTAGGAACTATGATCTCTAATACAGGATCTCTAGAATTGGACTTTAATGAAAGATTGAAAAAAGCATATTAGACGATGGTTAGGTTAAGTGAATTTTGGAAATCACATCACCTGAAATTATATATAAAATTAGGCTATAAATCAGTTTATGGGGATCGGTGTTACTGTATGGACATGAATCATGGTATGACAATGAAACTACATCCAACAGATTTCGTAGAATGGAAAACAAAGCCTTCAGACGAATATTGGAATTCAAATGGTAGGGACAGGATTAGAAAATAAAACTATAAGAAAGACTATTCAAGTTCCCTATGTGGATAAGATAATGGTAAGGGACAGATGCAGATGGCTTGGGCATGCTCTTCGCACTATCCAAGAGAGATTAGTTTTCTAAACTGTTAAATTGATTAAACAAGGCACTAAAAGATTTTGAAGACCCAGGCCTACATGGCTGAGGAGTATGAAGTGTAAAGTAGGAGAATTATTGATTTAAAAGTTCAAGATAGAAATGACTGGCGAAATCTAACCTAGGCTCTTTGCGTCTATACTCATAGAAGGAGATGATGATAATAATTATTGAAATACACGCATACACACACACGCATACACACACACACACACACACACACACATATATATATATATATATATATATATATATATATATATATATATATATGTATATATATATATATATACATATATATATATATATATATATATATATATATATATATATATATATATATATATATATAACTCCCAGACAGCAATATATAAAACACTGAATATCCAAAGGTCTCCTATGTATGCTCAAAACAAAACTGGGTAATCATTATTACAAACTATTCAAAAAAATTCTTACTTCAATTCTTTAACAGGGATACGAGGGAATACTAATTTAAACACTGGTGATTGGAATAATACACTCTTTACAAAATAAATATATTCTATATAAATTACAATACTTTGTAAAGAATTTACTTAAAACAAATAAATCACTCAAAATATTAAGTCTGAACAAAACTTAGAATGAGACAAATATGTTACGATCTGAAAATTATATAATCACTTAACTGGAAATATTATATCTGAATAAACTTTTAACTAACACAAAAGAAATATTACTTATGAAAGTTATACAATCACGTGTATCACTTGAAATAAAATTTTACACACTATTTAATTAGTCTTAACACTCACTGAATATAGTTAACCAGATAATGATACAAATATCTTTCACGTTACTACAAGGGCACTTACAAAAGCTCTAAGAGAATTTTTATAAAAACTCACTATGTTTACAAAAGCCCGTCACACCAAAACTTTGAAATTTCACTGTACACTTTTAAACCAATACACTGTGCTGAGAGAGAGAGGGTGAGATGGCTATGACTTAAGGCTTAAATTCTCTATCTGATCTATGCAGCCCTGGGGTCAACTTTATATGAAACTTAGATACTTCCAGAATATTCAAGGTCCGAGCGAGATCTGGAAGCGTGGGGGGTTGAACCTAATGGCGTCAGAGTTATCAGCTAGATAAAAAAATGTCAAGAGACGAACGGGGGTTTCAGGCAACTGTCATGGACGTTTACCCTCACAGCAGGGAGGCGAACTCTCTCAGTTAGCCCAGCCCACCTTTTGTCCCCGAAATAAAAAAAAAGATAAGATCTATCACTAGGTTTTTTGGGAATCTTCCAAAGCATATGGCACATAAGAATTGTGTATTGTCTCACAAACATGACGCAATACCTCTTAAAAATATAAAAGAACATTGCATAATCCCTTGTTCATATCTCGCACAAGTCACATAACACTCTACAACAGATTAAGTAAGACTTCGTAACAAAAATATGTAAAAAAGTTAATTCTCAAAAATAACATAAATTTACATATACTGACTTCAATGATGAATGCAATGAAATCAACGGCAAAAGGCAAAAATCTTAGATAATTTACATTATAAACTTATACCTACACGAGAAGAACTCATCTTAAGAGCTGGCTAACCTCTTCAATGCACAAATGAAAATTTAAATAAAATCATCAATGAACTACTGTATTTACTCTACACTAAACCAGCTTCATAAGAATGCATACATATATATATATATATATATATATATATATATATATATATATATATATATATATATATATATATATAATATGTGTATATATATATATATATATATATATATATAAACATATATATATATAATAATATATATATATATATATATATATATATATATATATATATATATATATGTATATATATATATATATATATATATATATATATATATATATATATATATATGTATATATATAAATGTATATATATATATATATATATATAAATATATATATATGGATTAATATCAACACAACATCGTGTTCAAATAGAAATAAATTTCTACCTCATACCTGGGATCGAACGCTAGCCCCTTCTAATGAAAGGCCAGGTCGAAACCAACCATGTCACGAGAGCCCATAAAAAGAATTGGAACCTGACCGCTACCAGGTAAATCCTCGGACAGCTGGTAGCGGTCAGGTTCCAATTCTTTTTATGGGCTCTCGTGACATGGTTGGTTTCGACCTGGCCTTTCATTAGAAGGGGCTAGCGTTCGATCCCAGGTATGAGGTAGAAATTTATTTATATATATATATATATATATATATATATATATATATATATATATATATATATATATATATATATATATATACATTTATATATATACATATATATAAATATACATTTATATATGTACATGTATATATATACATTTATATATATACATATATATATATATACATATATATTTATATATATTTATATATACAGTATATATATATATATATATATATATATATATATATATATTCAAATAAGCCATATATATTTTTGATACATTAATGTCTGGATTCTCTTAACGACCTTGGGATCAGAGCCCCAGGCGAAATCACAAAAAGACAAGAGCTTGTGACCGGCCGGGAATCGAACCCTGGTCGGCAAGCTTGTGGCTTAGTCACATGCTTGCCGACCAGGGTTCGATTCCCGGCCGGTCACAAGTTCTTGTCTTTGTGTGATTTCGCCTGGGGCTCTGATCCCGAGGTCGTTAAGAGAATCCAGACATTAATGTATCAAAAACATATATGGCTTATTTGAATATGAAAAACACGTCTTAATGTACAAAATTTATTATATATATATATATATATATATATATATATATATATATATATATATATATATATATATATATATAAATATATATATATATATATATATATATATATATATATATATATATATATATATATATATATATATATATGTATAGATATATATATATATATATATATATATATATATATATATATATATATATATATATATGTATTTATATATATACAGTATATATATATATATATATATATATATATATATATATATATATTCAAATAAGCCATATATATTTTTGATACATTAATGTCTGGATTCTCTTAACGACCTTAGGATCAGAGCCCCAGGTGAAATCACTCAAAGACAAGAGCTTGTGACCGGCCGGGAATCGAACCCTGGTCGGCAAGCTTGTGGTTTAGTCACAAGCTTGCCGACTAGTGTTCGATTCCCGGCCGGTCACAAGCTCTTGTCTTTTTGTGATTTTGTTTGGGGCTCTGATCCCGAGGTCATTAAGAGAATCCAGACATTAATGTATCAAAAACATATATGGCTTATTTGAATATGAAAAACACGTCTAAATGTGCAAAATTTATTATATATATATATATATATATATATATATATATATATATATATATATATATATATATATATATATATATATATATATATGTATATATATATATATATATATATATATATATATATATATATATATATCTAGGCCGAGGTGTTATTTTCGACAGTGGCAATTTCACGTTGCTGTGTTCTCTCAGTAATATAACAAAATTTGTATTGGGATCAGCACAAGAGATACTTGGAAAATTTCTTAAACAAGATCAAGGAAAACTATCATAAAAGACCAAAATTCTTAATATAGAAAAGATTGGAGATGACGTTAAAATCCAACGGAGATGGAACAGAATTAGCAGAACTATCCAACACTATAAACAAACTAAAAAAACAATATAATCGTAAACACAAACAGACCAAAAGTGAGGAAACACTAAAGAAAGAAAGAAATGTCAAACTGATGAAAAGAAGACTTGGAACAGGATGACAAAATATGTGTGCTGTAAAGGAAGAAAATGAAAATATTATCAACAAAAAAGATGGAGTGATATAAATTGGAAAAAAAATCTATAAAATGCCATACAATGCAGAAATGTAGGACTGAAAATGGATATGAGTAAAATTAAGATACTGTTCAATGAAAAAGTAGAGTGACAACATATAAGAGTTATGGACGAACCTCTAGATATTGTTAATGAATATAAGTACTTAGGACAGACAGTAAGAGTTTCCCCATGGCACACGACCGGAAATAAAAGGAAGATAAGTATGGGATGGAGGGCATATGGTGAACAAAATTAAATTATGAAATGTGAAATACTATTTTCTCTAAAAAGCAGAATATTTAATGGAATGGTCCTACCAGTAATAACTTATGCATCAGAAACTTAGAGCCTTACTAAAGCCTTAGAATATAAGCTGGTTAAAACTCACAGAGCAATGGAAAGAATAGTAAGGGAAATAACAATAAGAAACAGAAAAAGAGCAGCATGGATACAATAGCAAACTAAAGTAAAGGATATTATAAAAATGTATAAGAAAAAGTAATGTGCATGGTCAGGAAATATAATGCAAATGACAGACAATTTATGGACATTAAGAATAACAGAAATGACCACTAGAGATTGTAAAAGAAACAAGGGTAGGAAGACAAGAGTGACGAAATAAGAAAGTTTGCGGGTGTGGTCTGGCACAGAATAACAATAAACAGAGGCAAGTGGAAGGACATATATATATATATATATATATATATATATATATATATATATATATATATATAAACGGATTTTGAGCGAAGCGAAAAATCTATTTTTGGGTGAGGTAGCCATGTCGTCCTGATGGAAGTTCCTATTAGGTAGCTTTCTAGGGTATATTTGACTACAGTGATATTCCCAGAGAATTTTACCTTAAGGTATCCAGAATTCTAACTCCTGGAGCGAATATCCCTAATAATATCAGAGGACGTATTCTTGACACGTCACATAGCTATCTTCACCCCGAACAGTATTAACGCTTCGAGGGGGTATAGTGACAAGAATCTGAAACGAGAATGAAAAGAGAGCCACTCATAAGGCATCTCTCCTATTCCGTTTCCAGTGTGTATCTGATGAAGGCGGTAGCGCCCTCTTTATTCCTTGTAGCGATATACGAGGTGTTACAGATACTGTACTATAGGGAGGGGTCAACAGGCCCTTTTACAATAAAAGGAAGGGTGGGTCCATCAGGATGACATGGCTACCTCACCCAAAAATAGATTTTTCGCTTCGCTCAAAACCCGTTTTTTGGGCTCAGGCCATGTCATCCTGATGGAAGTTTACCAGAGCATTACTGTATCTGTGGATTCTCAATCAGTGCCGTACTCTCAAGAAAGTATTTTCCTGGTCCGTCTAGACCTAGAGACCTATGATGTTACCGTCATACATCATTTCATCTAAGCATGAACTATGTTAGTGCTTCCTGCCCCCTACAGGGAAGAGTCGTACTAGACTCTGGAAAAAGTCTCGAGGAGTACATAAAAATTTATGGATGACAAAATGACAAGCTTGTATAGTGGTCTCGCCCTATACAATATAAAGCAAAGTTTGTATAAGAGTCACCAATGTCAGTATGAATTTGTGACACCTTCCCCAATGTGGCTACTCTTATAAACTATTGGATAATGGATGTATCCGCATAGGAAAAAATTTTGCCTCTTTGCCACAACCCGTTAGGGTACCACGTCAACCCTTCCAAGGAAAGGTTAGAGTGAGTGGACTTTTGCTTGAATCAGGGAACAGTCTTGAAAGACATACCATGATAAAAATATCCATATTTTAATTTTAAGGCTCAGTGCATTTCTAATAAAAGTTCACTATGAACTAGTTTATTAAAATCTAATAAACGTACATATCAGATCAACATTTATAAAATTTATAAAATGTGGATGATATGCGTTAAAGCATAAAGAAAAACAGTCAACAGAAAATATTTTTTCATCTACTAGGAAACAGATTTGCCACTTCAATTGAATTATTAATAATAATGATATAGTCTGCATACTGTTTATATACACTACCGTAAAAAACGCTTGGCACAAGTGTCCGTATTATGCTATAGATTACCGACGTCAATGGAACAGTTCATAAGGACACTTTCTTGGCCCATCGCTCAAATTAATCGGCCCAAATTAATTACACTGTTCCTCGCAGACTTAAAACAGAAGGTTAAAGAATTCTACCTGCTGCTACCACAGATCTCATAAGTTGCTCCACTTGCTTCGCATAGTGCATAAAGAACGCCTTGGATGACTACCAGCCGGTGTGCAAACAAGGACATTCAAAGTCCATAAAATTAAAGAAATTCTATGGAAGAGGCAACTTTCCTCGGATCATGACTAACGGGTGTACTGTCTGGATCCGTTCTGCGAATAACACGGGTGAATTTTGCCCTTAGTTATAGATAACTTTGAACCCAGGGTTTCTCTTCTGAACAGCTGTCCTCCCATAAAGTCTGAAGTTCTATTAAGATAGACCTTTAGGCACTCCACTGGACATAGAGATGCATCTTCCTTCAGAGGGCAGATTCTCTAGGGACCCCACCTGTTGGTGGGTAGCTTGTTCCTGGTAAGAAACGTTGGGTCTGGAAATAGATTCAGTTCTCCCTCCAAGAACTGGACGTGGCCTTCCTCTCTAGAGAGAGCCACTATTTCACTAACTCTGGCCCCCAAAGCGAGTACAAACAGAAATATGACTTAAATTCAGAACCTTCTAAGCACATTCCTCATTGTTCATTATTTATACACAATGAGGAATCATATCTAATGACCAAGCAAAGAGCCTTTGGAAGCGCTGAAGGGCTAGTTCATTAAGAACGTCGTTAGAAAGGTCGACCTGTAAGGCATATAGTATCTGACTTGTCAAGGCAGGCTTGAACAATAGAATTGTGTTGGCTGCTAAACCTTGCTCATGAAGGTGAATGAAGAATGATAAATAGGAATCTATCGGGATTTCTTTCGGTTTCTTCGCCTTGACAAAGGATAGCTATTTCTTCCCTGAAGCCTCATAATGTCTTCTGGTTTCCTCCAAAAGTCTAAACTGACTTTTAAACACCGAATCTTTTTCTCATCGTTAAGGAGAGAAAATCATGAGATGTAGGTTCAGTGTTTTCTGTGATAGAGCGAAGACAGTCGATTTCTGTACTCACTGAGACAGGGATGGATCCGGTAGCGGTACGAATTTTAGTCGTAGTTCCAATGCCAGAGTGAACCACATGCTATTTGACCACTTGTGGGCCACTATTGCTGCTTTCCCTTTGAAGGATCTCAGCTTATCGAGGACCTTCAAAAGGAGGTTGTGCGGAGGGAATAGATAGATACTGGACCATCTGTTCCAGTCTAGGGACATAGCGTCCATTACCTCCGCTAACGGATCCTCGTAAGGGGACACGTAAAGATCTATTTTCTTGTTGTCTTTCGTCGCAAAGAGGTCTATCTGCAGCTCTGGGACTTGACTCGAGATGAAGGAGAGCAATCCTGCGTCAAGGGACCATTCTGACTCTATAGGTGTAAACCTGGATAGAGCGTCCGCTGTCACATTGCGGAACCCTTGAATGTGAACTGCTGACAGGTGCCATTTCTTCCTTTCCGCCAAACGGAATATGGCCAACATCACTTGGTTGATTTGAGGTGACCTCGACCCTTGTCGATTCAGGCATCTCACTACCACCTCGCTGTCTAGAACCAGTCTTATGTGGGTCGAGTGGCGAGGAGAAACTTTCTTCAGTGTCAGAAGTACTGCCATGGCTTCTAGAAAGTTGATGTGAAATGACTTGAAAAGATTGGACCAAGCTCCTTGGACTCTCATCTGATGAGAGTGGCCTCCCCAGCCTTCCTTTGGAGCGTCTGTGAGGATAGTTACTGACGGGAGAGGAGGTTGAAGAAGTATTGATTTCTTCAATTGCTTGGCATTGGACCACGGCTTGAGAAGCGTTCGCAGTCGAGTCGGTAGTGGTCTTATTAGATCTCTTCGCGCGTTTGATGCGTATTTTCTCCAGACTCCTGTTGCATCCTTAAGCTGTGCTCTTAGCACTGGATCTGTTATCGAAGCAAACTGTAGAGAGCCCAGCACTCTCTCCTGTTCGCGTCTTGATATCCTGCTATTTCTTTCCTCTTCTTACTAGGAATGGAAAGCCGATGTGACTCCAAATTCCAGTGGATTCCCAACCACTGAAATTTTTGAGCTGGAGAAAGACGAGACTTTTTTATGTTGATCTTGAATCCCAGATGTTCCAGGAACTGGATCACTATCTTAGAAGCTTGCATGCATTCTGTCCTGGATGCTGCCCACACCAGCCAGTCGTCCAAGTAGGCTACTACTTGGACCCCCTTTAGGCATAATTGATGGACGGCTGCGTTCGCGAGCTTCGTGAAAATCCTTGGGGCTATGTTTAGCCCGAAAGGCATGGCTCTGAAGGCGTAAAGTTTTCTATGTAACTTGAAGCCTAGGTAGGAGGAGAGGTGACGATTAATTGGAACATGCCAATAAGCGTCAGACAAGTCTATAGAGACAGTATATCCCCTTCTGGGCAGTAGGTTCTTATGTACTGAAGCGTGAGCATTCTGAACTTGTAGTTCACTATGAACTTGTTGAGTGGCGACAAGTCTAGAATAACTCTGAGTTTTTCTGAGTCCTTCTTTGGAACACAAAACAGCCTTCCTTGGAATTTTATGGACTTAACTTTCCGGATTACTCTTTTGTCTAAGAGTTCTCGGACATATTCTTCCAGAACGGGGGATGAGTGTTGGAAGAATTGAGAAAATTGAGGTGGAGGACTGCTCCAGCTCCAACCTAGTCCATTTTTAATTAGGATGTTGGCCTAGGGATCGAAGGTCCAGCGATACCTAAATAACTGTAGTCTCCCTCCTACTGGAAGTGTCTTACTTCTGCTGTTGTGGACCTGAGGCCTTGCCTCCCTGACCGCGTCCTCCCCTGTATCCCCTTCCTCTTGAAGGGCGTCTAGAAGAACCTCTGGCTGTTTCTCTAGCTCTCGAACGAAAGGAAGAAGTCTGCCTTTCAAAGGCTGGGTTAAAAACTGGCGACTGTGTCGCCACTTGTTGAGGTACCAGCTGGTACGTGGTTGGAGGTTGTGCCACAATCTGAGGCACCGCGGTCACAGGAAGTTGTTGTTGTTGCTGTCGGTAGGGTTTAGCCAGCCGAGAGGATGGCCTAGGGCTTTTTGTCTTCCTCTTGGGTTGGGGACTCTCATCCGGAGAAGACTCTCTCTTGAGATCTAAGCCCCACTTTTTGAGAAGGTTCATATTCTCTGTGGCGGCCTTGTCTACTACCTCTTTAACCACTTCATTGGGAAAGAGGTCTTTACCCCAAATACAAGAGGAGATCAGTTTCCTCGGTTCGTGCCTCACCGCAGCCGAGGTGAACACGAACTCTCTACAGGCTCTCCTAGCTTTAATAAAGCTATAGAGATCCTTCGTAACTGTGGCCAGATGGGTTTTGGCCACAACCATGAAGATGTCCTGGATCTTGGGGTCACTTGCCATCGTTTCTAGTGTCGTTTGCAACGACATCGATGCCGCAAGTCTTTCCTTTGTCTCTTGCTCTCTACGCAAGAGAACCTCGAACAGTTTTGGAAGTGCCTCACCGAACTGGCGTTCAGTAATATCAGCTTCCAGCTTCCCGACTGAGAAGGTAAGGTGTACGTCCTTCCAGTCTTCTTGGTCCAAGGGCAAGGTCAGAGATAACGGCTTGCACTCCTCCAAGGAGGGGCATGGTTTCCCTGCCTCCACTGCCTTTAAGGCTGCCTTATATCCCTTTTCCAAGAAGGGAAAGGCTCTGGTAAGAGAGGCCACAAAGGAAGGAAGCTTCTTACTCAAGGCGGGCACCTTTGAGTTAGTGAAGGCCCTCACTTTCATCGAGCTCGCTAGTAACGTCTGAGCATTACTATGGTCGAAAACTATGACCTCCTTCGACTCCGTCTCCTCCTTTGAGGCTGCCTCCTTCCTATGACGGACATAGCAGTCTGGATAAGAATCTTTGTTGGGCCAAAATTCCACTTCTTCCAGGGGAATTGCTCCCAACTTTTCTGAGATCACGATCTTCCCGGTTGTCATTTGTATGTGTTCGGCATACCTCCAAGGATTGGTATCCGAGCACAAAGGAAAATCCTTCACGCTGAGCTGTTTCTGGGGCCCATGTGATGCTGCAAGTCTACGCATCTCCAGTTTCATTGCAGCTTCCATCTCATCATTCTTCCTTTTAATTTGTTGGATCATCTCAACAATGGAAGAAAGAGTCCTTCCCAGTTCATCTGGGATAGCAGACGATGTAGACGGAATAGGTTCTGGGTCCAGAACCGATGTAACCGACACTTCGTCGATTTCTTCCTCTTCTACTTGAGGAGCCTGGAACAGCTCCTCCTCCTGACCTTCTCCTAGAAGGTCCTTCTCAATAGAATCCGACACCTCCGACATCCTATCGTCCAATTGGATGTCTTGAAGGGCGGCTGAGACTTCAGAATCTACCGGATTCTGGGCCGTTGGTATCTTCACCTGAGGCTGGGGGATGATTGCATCAGCCGATGCTTTAGGGAAAAGTTAGACCCTCATCTTCTCATTTGGAAGGTAGGGACCTGAGGTGTTTTTCTGAAAACCCCAGGATCGTAACGTTTCCCTGGCAGCATCCCTTGACTCCATTGACTTAGGGTCGTCAAAAGCCTCGGTAATCAGGTTAGAACAATCTGTACAAACCTGAGGGTCCCAATAGCGGAGATAACCTCTAGAGGCTGCGCATGCTGCGTGCCTCCTGCAATATTGATGTCCACAGAAGTTCTTACTGTGGACATTACAGAACACACTCCCGCACTTCGGATGGTCCTCCTGTAAAGAGAAGAAAAATCCATGAGTATCAAGTGAAGGCTTTCACTTATATTGAGACATTTAGCTTATATAGAAAAGCTATAAAAGAAAGAAGGAAAGACACATACTTGTATTTCCTGTCCAGTCAATTGCTGAAACCTCCCGAGATATTAAAACTAAGGTTAATTCTATTCTAGAATACCTTATGTAATTTCCTAAACGGAAATTTAAGGTGTAGTTTACACATTGAGATAAAGTTTTAATATACGGGATAGAAAGAATACAGAAAGAACTTACTTTCTATATATTGTACGGTCTCAACAAAAGGCTGTACAAGATAACATTAAGTATGATGAAGAACTTTGGTGTTATCACAAGCTCTGTACAGCAGTTTCTGCTAATGCAGTGTGTACTACACTACGAATACAGCAACTACTGCACATCGCATGCTGTTGTGCCGGCTAGGACGCGCCGGTGCATGTGCCGGCCGGCATCTACCCCTGTATAGTTCAAAGATATATTATCTTTAACTAATAGGCGGCAGCCCACTGATTCGCCACTGTGTGCTGGCCGGCAATCATTGCCAGCCGACGGCTGAAAACACTAATACCCGGCTGCTGGCCGCTAATCGTAGTGGCCAGCAGATTCGGGCTGTGTTTCCACTGCCGCAGGCAAAGGTAATAAAACCCATGCCCGCCGAGAGTAGCCAAGAACCTGAGAACCTCCACCTGCCCGACTGTCGGCTGTTAAGCCGGCAGCCGGGTTAGGGGTGCAACACTATAGTCAGAGAAATAGTATGGATGTAAGGTTATAAGGCGGCATTGCCATACGACCTTCCATCCAGAAAGAGTGAACTTATGGAAGGGGAGAATGTAGCATTCAGGCTTCCTAAATATCCATAGCCTGCCGGGCTCTACTGGCAGACATGGAAGGGAGACCAAGGGAGGTCTGGGGTTCACTCTGCAAAGAATAAAGGGTCTCTGCCGGCCGACACGTAGTGCCAGCTGGCAGAGAGCTGAGCCTGTCCTCCATCCTAACCTATACTAGGTACGGAAGTAGGACTACGGCCAAAAGAAAATAAAAGAAAGAGAGGTGGGGAAGGGATAAGGGTCCTATAGACTTCGTTCTAGCAGGAGACACACTCAGCCGTTAGGGAAGCTCATCCTAACCAAGAGTTGTTTATTAGGAAGGAAGACTGGCAATACTTGCTATCCTCCTCCCAACCAGAACAAAGTTAGGTGAAATTATTTCGCCGGGCAACAGAGAAAACTCATTCTCCAGCCGGAGAAAAACAACACAGGACAGTCTGCTAGGCCACTAGAGGAAAGAATCATCTCTTACAGAATCCTTCCAACATGGACTAGGGAAGCAAAGCTTCCTGTGTCCGCCCCTAACCTAGCAAAGGAGACTCATTCTTTATGCTAGGAAGAAGCAGACCACAAACTAGAAACTCTGATGTTCTGCCCTAACCCAAAAAACCAGTCACTCTGGTTATCAGGTCAGGACAGACATATCTTAGAATAGTTATACTTGAATTATTATAAAGATAGAACCACTAGGATTAA